>NC_057795.1:113164654-113202000 GCF_018294505.1 Triticum aestivum
AACAGTGGCCCGTGGAGGGGTGGTTGAACAGGAGCCCGTGGAGAGGGGTGGTTGAACAGTAGCCGGTGGAGCAGCGCACGGTGGAGGCTGGATGAACAGGAGCCCGTGGATGAACAGTCGCAGGTGAAGGCTGGAGGAGGTTGACGGTGGATGAATAGTAGCCCGTGGAGGCTGGAGGAGGTCGACGGTGGAGATGAACAGTATCCCATGGAGTCCCGTTTTGCGGTACGCCACACCCCTTCCGATGAATAGGACCCCCGTTTCGACCGTACCGCTCCAACACAAGTCCGTTTCATCCATTTTGCGGTATGCCACACCCCTCCCGATCAACAGGACCCCTGTTTCGACCGTAGGAGGTCCGTTTCCTCCGCTTTGCGGTAAGCCACACCCCTCCCGATCAGGACCCCCGTTTCGATCGTAGGAGGTCCGTTTCCTCTGTTTTGCAGTACGCCACACCCCTCCCGATGAACAAGATCCCGTTTCGAACGTGGCCGGTCAAACACAAGGCCGTTTCCTCCATTCTGCGGTACGCCAGGCCTCGTTTCCATCGTCAGTTCCGTCCAAGCCCTCCCGATGAACACGACGACACATTCCGTTCCGACCCAGCCGGTTGGCTCCCCATGAACACGACAACGACGCTGTTTCTCCGTTCCGACCCAGCCAATGTACACGAGCCCTGGCCGTACGTATATATGCGCGAGTAGGCGTTCGAGACCCCGCCCGTATGTACGCATATGTGGCCGTATTTTCTTTCTTGCACCCTGGCCGCTGTACGTACGTGTACATGCTACGTGCGCGCCTCTACTACGACACGTGCGCGCCTCTACATCCACCAGTATATATCTATGTACACGTTCGCGACCAGAATGACAACGCTACGTACGCTTCGACTAGGTGGGTCCCGACTGTCAGGCACTTCCTTGCGTGCGAAGATGTAGCTGGTGGGTCCTAGCTGTCAGGGGGGCGAATTGTTTTTTTTGCCCGGATGCAATTCCTTGTGTGCGAAGGTGTAGCTGGTGGGTCCCAGCAGTCATGGGGGAAATGTTTTTTTCACGAAATACGATGGCCCGTCCGGTGGGTCCCCGCTGTCAGGTGGAGGAATAATTTATTTGCGCGTAATAAGGAGGCACTTCCTTGCGGCCGCCGTGGACCCAGCTGTCAGCCTCTCCACGTACAGTCCACGTCCGATGGAAGCCGTTCCTTGACCATGTTGACCATGCTGCGCCGAGAGCACCAGGGCGGTGGACGATGGCGAGGCCTAGGAAGGGGACGACGCGGAGCCGGGGAAGATGCGGCAGTGGATGCCCACACGTAGGGGAGTACGAGGGTTCACTAGTTCGCTGCGGTGTGAGGCTGTCGTCGCCGCAGAATAAAAGTTAATAGGGGGTGTGGGTGAGTAGAGGGATGGCCTGGCCAGTGGTGGGAGTAGTAGGGGGCAGTGAGGCCTCTACCGCATCGCAGTCGGCCACGGGAGGCAGGAGCACGAGGCACGACCGACGCTGTTTTGGGTGGCTGGAGCAAGAAGATCAGAGGTTGAAGAAGCACTACGGCCGTTGGATGGACATCGTACGGTCACTGGAGCTAGAATCATGCATATTGACTAAGTTGACAAAGCCCTCCGTCCCCGCCAACTTAGTAGGCCCACAAGTCAGCGGCGGTAACGTTTTTTTGTGAAATACAAAGGCCCTTTCAGTGGGTCCCTGATGTCAGGTGGAGGAATCATTATTTTGCGCATAATAAGGAGGCATTTCCTTGCGTGCGGCCGTGGACCCAGCTGTCGGCCTCTCCATGTACAGTCCACTTCAGATGCATGTCGGTCGTTGACCACGTTGACCAGGCCGCGCCGAGAGCACCAGGGCGGTGGACGACGACGAGGCCTAGGAAGGGAACGAGACGGAGGCAGGCAAGACTCGGGAGTTGTTTCCCACGCAGAGGGGAGTATGACTGTACGATGGTTTACTGGTTCGTCTGCCGTCGCCGAAGAATAACAACAGGTGTGGGTGAGTAGAGGGATGGCTAGGCCAGCGATGGGAGTACGGTGGGGCGGTGAGGCCTGCGCGGCAGCACAGCTGGCCGCGGGTAGGAGGGAGCAGGCAGTCCCGCCAGCGCTTGTTTGAGCGGCTGGAGCAGGAAGACCAGAGATTGAAGAAGCACAACGGCCGTTGGATGGAAATCCAACAGTCACTGCTTGTGCGTCAACCTTTTTTTAGGAAAGCCTCAAATCTATAAAAAACAACATACAGCGCATCTGCCATTATTTCTAATAATTTACAGCCCATTTGCTAATTCTTAAGGGTTTTTTTGGAGCCCGTATTCTTTTTGTTAGCATTACAGCCCATATTGTGGCCACAGTTAAAAAATTATACGAAATTTTGCATATTTCGGTGCGGTTCGAACTGTTTTTAATCCCAAAATTTCGAGTCACATTCAAACTGATTTTAAAAATAAATGTATATCAATATAAAGTCCAACAAATTGTCCACGCATAAAAATCAATTTAATTTAAAATCTCGAAATGAAAAAAAAGAAATTTGAAACTAATTGCTGGTTTGATGTGTTTTAAAAATGTACAACCCATTTCTCATTACTGATAGGCCATTTTCTCGGCTAGCCGAATGAAGCTCTCCTCGTTTTGAAAGATTTACAGCCCAACAGGCGACAAAGCGACTTACTTGGCAAATCACAAAAAATGGGTTGTGGCCATGGACCCAGCTGTCAGCCTCTCCACGTACAGTACTCTTCCGATGGAAGTCGGTCATTAACCACATTGACCACACCGCGACGAGAGCACCACGGCGGTGGACGACGGCGAGGCCTAGGAAGGGGACGACGTGGAGCCGGGGAAGACGCGGCAGTGGATGCCCACGCGTAGAGGAGTATGAGGGTTCACTCGTTCGGCTGCGGTGTGAGGCTGCCGTCGTCGCAGAATAACAGGGGGTGTGGGTGAGTGGAGGGATGGCCTGGCCAGTGGCGGGAGTAGTAGGGGCGGTGAGGCCTCCGCGGCATCACAGCCGGCCACGGGAGGCAGGAGCAGGCGGCACGACCGGCGCTGCTTTGGGCGACTGCAGCACGATGGCCGTTGGATGGACATTGTACGGTCACTGCAGCTAGAATCTTTCATATTGACTAAGTTGACAATGCCCTCCGTCCCCGTCAACTTAGTGGGCCTAGCTGTCAGCCTCTCCATGTACAGTATACTTTCGATGGAAGTCGTTCCTTGACCACGTTGACCATGCCGAGTTCCGTTGCATGCATGCGTCCATGGGCGTGGTGCGTCCCCACTGTCAGCCTCTCACGTACAATCATCCTCGCAGCGATAGCCTGGCTGGCGGTGGGGTAGCGCTTCGCAGCAATGCGTGCTAAGTAGAGCCGCTAGCCGCCGGAGGCCGGACCAGGCGATCCCGACGATGCTGGAGGAAGAACACGAGAGATTGAAGGTGCATGCCGGCTGTTGGATATAAATCCAATGGCTGTAGATGTCACAATCATTTGTTGACCAAGTTGACAACGCCCTGCATAGGCTTCGACCTATTGGCCCACATGTCAGCATGCAAAAATGTGGCATATATTTAACCCATGTTTTCTAGAATGTACAGTCCATTTGCTGGGCTGGGTGAACAAATAATTTAGCGTCAATCAGGCCCATTTATATTTTCTAAGAAATCCCAGCCCATTTACACTTCCTTGAAATACACGAATTAGCTGGGCTCGTTATATTTTCTAAGAAATCCCAGCCCATTTATACACGAATCCCAGCCCATGTCGAGAAGCACTAGCGTTGAGTGAGGACCTGGACCTGGAAAGAGTACATATTGCTACTGACTGTCTGAGAGTCGTCCGGGAAATCGAAGCACCAAAGAACCTTGGTGGACATTGTATGGTGTTTCATGAGATCAAAGAACAAAGCAATTTATTTAGGGCTTATCTTTTTAGTCATGAACAGCGCGAATGTACTGAGGAGCCTCATAGACTAGCACGTATGGCTACGTCTCTTGATATAGGTAGGCATGTGTGGCTTGATGCACCACCTGCTCATTTATGTATCCGTGTAAGCATTGAACTTAGGCAATAAAGTGCGCTGTGATTCTCAAAAAACAAAATGCTGGGCTCGTTATATATATAATGTTATGTTAGAAGGAGCAATTAATATCAAAGAATAAACCAGAGAGGCACATTTTTTTATATATAATTAATAAATTAACGAGTTATTGCTCAAAATAAAAATGAGCGCGTTATTATTAAATTGGTCCTTAAAATCTTCGCAAGCTTTTGTACGCAATCACCAGGACCTATGAGTCAAAAACAACCAGGATTTTCCTTGCCAACTTTCGTTAAACATTTACTTTTATAAGTTAATAACACGTGGGATGTTTTTATAATGTATATAAAAGTCTCTATAAAATATACGATAATAGTAATAATATAAATATATATAATGTGGTTAGAAGGGAAAACATAAATTGGACACAACATTATTATTCTTATATATAGATAAATATAATAGAGACCTGCGTTTTGTTAAAAAATACATTGGGTTGCCGATCTTTAAGAAAAATCCCATAGGCCGGTATGGACCTCAAAAAATAAGTTGAAACCACTGTCTCCGTATGTCGTGGGCTACGCATGTTAAAATACAAAACCTAGGCCCAGCAGATACTTGTTCGCCCTCTGGAATTTTTTTTACCAGATCCCCGAGCGAACTGGATTAAAGAGGGGGCCGGCGGCACGACTGAAGAAGCACATCAGGAACGATTTTTTTCCAGTGGATGGCTCTCGATAGCGTTTTTTACTTGCCTCTGCACCATACAATTTGTATTTTTAGCCTCCCAGTCTGTCATGGTGGACCAGCAGCCCATTTGCTGGGCAGGCCAACCTACAGAAACCAGCACTCGATTTTTCAACAAGCCCCCAAAACATTACGGCAGGGGTTGAGCAAGGGAGAGGGGAAGACAGAGTAATAAAAAGATTAAAAAGCGCTGATGCGCCATTGCTACCCTAACAAAGTAGGTGAAGAAGGTGTGCCTTTGACACCCACACGTCACATACCCCACAGTAGGCATACTAACAAGTCCACACACAAATACAACAGAAAAGGTAAACATTCGTATCAAACTCAAGCTCACAGGACACATTCATATTCATAGCCAACATTAACTATCAACAACTCAAAAGATTCATATATACACAAGCTCAGCATATCTATGCATCCAAATGATTGATAGATCACACGACAATATTCATGCACAATTCACAAAAAGATTCAGATATACACATGTTCAGTATGTTTATGCATCCAAATGATTGAGATCACAGACAATATGATCCATGGACGAACTTTAATTACCTAGGGTACAGACTGGTAAATGGTGTTCAGTCGGAGGTACTTCTTGCTAAAATTAGTTCTTGTACGAGTAAACTTTCGAGTACATAAGAGGCAGCACAGACAATCTGAACTTTGCTTGTAGGTTTATCCTCAAATAGTGGCCTCGTGCCGAGCGAGGTTTGAGCAACTTGGCCACTACTTTCATCCAACTAGTTTACTGGCTCATCTTGGTCTTGTAGCTCGCCAAAATTCTACATTGCAGACGAGAAGGAGGCAGTTGAGAAAATGAACCACCCAAATTTTTTGTGCAGTTCAACTGAAATGGAGCATCCCTGGCATGCAGACTGATTAAGTGCCATATGAATATACGCGTCAACCAACTTGTCTGGAATCTTTAGACTCCATGCCATACAGTTTGCTACCATATCTGTCGATAACCAAAAGGCACAAGTTGGGACCAAAGACTGGACTGTGTTCTTCTGGGCTATGCGCCAAGCAATATTTTTGGCGTTCACTCTCCTAATACTTGCGAGTTTGACAACTGGTTAACGCCGGTTGATACTCGAATGAATATAGGCACTTCTTGTCAACATCGATGCTTGTCTGAGTGAACTTTGGAGTACATGGCAGCAACATAAGTATCTGTCCATCTGATCATTTTGTGCAGTTCTACTGAAATCACCCAATGCAATGATTTGCCTGTGAGTTCAGGCTCCAAGTTACTCCTTTATAAAATCGGCAAACAGTAGCACAATACCAAATTACCAATACATGAGAAGCATAATAATTAGGATAAAGCCCAGTACCAACCTGTGTGAGGTAGCATATTAATTACTATTTCCTTTCACTGGAAGTCGAGATAAGCGACTGATAGGAAACGAAGGAAGCAAGCAAGCCGAGACAAAGCGACTGACATGAAGGGAAGGAAGTGGTCGAGGCAATGAAGCACCCAAAGTTTTTGTGCAGTTCCACCAAAATTGAGGATCCCTGTTGGCACATATATTGAGAGAGTGAGATTACTGTAATAGTGGGACTAGTTGATGAAACATACACTAACAAACAGAAGCACCCTCATTATCTTAATGGGTAAAGTTAGCAACATAGTAGTCTTTCTTAAAGAGAGGTATTAGTTTATTCAATTAGTGCCAATTAGCTCAACACTCAAAACATTGCCATGTATCATAGGTTGCAAAACTTTAACGTGCAAAGATAAAGGAGTTTCTCATGAAAGTAGCAACACAGTAGCACAATACATATATAGGTACAACAAACTAATATGGCTGAAGGCCTTAGGCTGGTACCAACCTGAGCAAAATATGCTTATTCAAGTAATTCCATAAGAGATGATAAAGCACTCACTAGAATCACTCAATAGTATATATTTTTGTGCACTTCAAATGTATGGTTGAAATAACTCTTGTTTACCAGTGGTGAGATTATATCGAAAGATTATCAAGAACTTCTAGCAGAGTTAAAGCACTGGCTGGGATACAGATCATTGTATTCTCTAGTGCAGTTCCACTAAAATGTATGATTGGCACAACATGATCCCTATTTGCACAAGTAGGAAAAAGGTGAAACCTTCATTAGCTTAGTGAGAAAGGATAGAAAGACAATAGCATTATTATGTCATGACACTACCAAGATTCCCTCCCTGCTCCACCACATGATTCACCTACAGATACATATATACACATACATGATTCAACATAGGGTGCTACTAAAGATTTGTTTAACTCTGACGGGAAAATTAGGCAACAATAAATTAGTGCTACTTAAGTACTCCTGATTAATTAAGTGACCTTGCAGGAGAGACGACAGAAGTGGAAGGGCTCCCTGGAGGATCATCTCACATGTAAGGGAGACATTGCCGGAGCCCTTGAATGGCCTCGACTGAGGCCTCAGCTTCAGCAAGATCAACTTGGCACTGTTGATCGTGTAGAGCTGGGTCACACATGCATCAAGAATCCGGTTAATTAGTATGATGTGTTGTTGAGACAAGTACTACTATGCTGCATTTCTCTATCTATCTCTACTCTATTATCTATTACTCTTATACTCTTACAAAAAACAGATTTGGTGATCTTGTTGTTAAGTGCATCTGGATGTTACGTGCAACAAACGAGCATCTTGCTAGTCTTCCAAGTAAATTAAGACTAGTAGCAGCACAACAATACAACACCACTAGCAAGATGTCAGGATAACATAGGACGGTACCATCGTGTGATCTTCTTCATTTCCTCCTCCTCCTTCTTCTTCTTCCTCTTCATGCTCTGTTTCTCTTTCTCCTCACCAGTTGGTGAAACCAAGTACATGATTGGCTTTCTAGTTCAGAATTGGTTTTGTCAGTGAGGGAGTACAAGTGTACTAGTAAAAATAGCATTATTTTCTCATGGCAGTCGGAACATAGAGATGAACACATGCATTAAATATCATTCTTACCTAAAGGAAGGTTATGGCGCCAATATGGATGATGAGGATTGGAACACAGATCTCCCTTTGTGCAGTTCCACCGAAATGAACCAACTGTTCCATTCTGACATTCTAGTTAAACAGCACAAAAGTCACTTCTTTTAAGAAGAGTTTTGTGCAGTGCACCAAAAGGTCACAACAGCAACCAGGTGAATTGGATATCCCTGTTTGCACAAAAAGGTACAGAGGAAACAGTCAGAGTCTCAAACAATTACAGGCAAAAACATTTGGCTAAACTTGTCATGGCTTACAACAGTGGCATGGCTTCATTTTTACTAGGGACATTAGATTAAGAACAGCTAAACATTTGGTATAAGGGCATGGGATAGTGGATGCACCAGCAGTCCATCACCATGTACGTAAACAGGGGCATAAAGTGGTGATTCATAGTTTGTTCCCTCGAGAAACAAACATCCAAGAAACATATCTGGGTTGGTCCCATTTTTGTTCACCCTAGCCACCTACTCCTATGTGTGGATATCAAATCTAGTCCTGGTCATACCACTGTGTACAACGTTATCCCTATATTTCCCTTTTTGACCAAGATACCGGTTGGATGACCAGTCTGTACTACTTTCAGCCCCTTTCCTTCCTGTTTGTACCAAGTCCGATGTACATACTAAATTCCCCCACCCCCACTTTATTTCTTGTTTGAACCAAGTACTCCCTCCGTCCGGAATTACTTGTCATCAAAATGGATGTGTCTAGAACTAAAATACATCTAGATACATCCATTTCAATGACAAGTATTTTCGGACGGAGGGAGTACAAGATTCGACTCCATGAAGTAGCTTTACCTCTAACAATAGAAGAAAAAAAAAATACTAGGTGACGTTGGACCATCCGATCGAGAGGGGCTGAGAGGTAGAAAATGATGCACATGCAGCGACGTTGCGAGCTGGGGAGGTAGAGCTAAGGCGGTTTCGAACGAAGATATACCTGAAGGTCGTCGGGATGTGGATAGGTGGGCAGCGGGAGGCCGGATCCGCCCGCAGGCAACGACGAAGGGATCAGAGGACCTCCCGCACCGGCGCTCGGCCAGAGATAACGGTGCAGCCGGCAGTGGGTCTCCTCCCTCGCTGTCGACGACGGCCTAAACGCTGCCCCTCCTCCCCTTCATCGGTGGAGGGGGATACGTCCGGATCTGTAACCAGCGGTGAGGATAGAAAGCCAGTGTTTTTTGAAGGGAGAAAGACAGTGCTACTACCCCTATCTTGTTTAGATCTGGAGAGGATGAGAGTGTGTGAATAGAGCAACCCTAGCAAGCAAGCGCATAGGCTCTGGCCTATATATACGTAGTGGGGTAGTTTTCCTTTTTCACTCCATCAAAAAAATCGTTTAAAATTGTGTACTACTACATGCCAGGTCGCGGTTTTTTTAGTTGTTGATTGTTTTTTGAGATAGCTACCCGCTTGTTCCAAGTGGTGTTACGGTGTGACATGTCGCACTTTGTATCGTTCAAGTTTGGTACTACAAGTCCCTCCATTAAATGAACAACCACCCTCTCGTAAAAATTTTGAACAAGCCCATGGCTAAAATTAGCGGAAACGTGGGTTGCCCCAACATGCATTATTATTTATATTTTCTACTCCACATGTCATAGACACAAAAATAATGTGTCATAGACACAAAAATTGTGGCAAGATTCCCTTAGGCAAGCCAAAGTGTGTCTAACAATTTGAGCAACTCAGGTTAGGCAAGTGTGGCAAGTGTGGGAAAAATAATGTGGCAACATAAGACAAACATAGTCACAATCCAAACAGCCCCGTAATTTTTTGCGAGATGCATGAAAATTTGGTTAGTTAAGTTTATAGTCAAAATTTGGCAAGGTGCATCAAATCAACACATGCAAGTATCAAAAGGAAAGTCACGACATGCATGCATGCGTTGTACTCCCTCCGTTTCCAAATATAAGTCTTTTTAGAGATTGCAACAAGTGACTACATACGAAGCAGAATATGTCTACATACGAAGTAGTCCATTTGAAATGTGTAAAAAGACTTAGGCTGGCCATAGTGGGGGTAACATAAGTAGTATCTATTGGAAATATGCCCTAGAGGCAATAATAAAAGGATTATTATTATATTTCCTTGTTCATGATAATTGTCTTTTATTCATGCTATAATTGTATTATCCGGAAATCGTAATACACGTGTGAATACTTAGACCAAATACGTCCCTAGTTAGCCTCTAGTTGACTAGCTCGTTGGTCAACAGATAGTCATGGTTTCCTGACTATGGACATTAGATGTCATTGACAATGGGATCACATCATTAGGAGAATGATGTGATGGACAAGACCCAATCCTAAGCATAGCACAAGATCGTGTAGTTTGTTTTGCTAGAGCTTTTCCAATGTCAAGTATCTCTTCCTTAGACCATGAGATCGTGTAACTCCCGGATACCGTAGGAGTGCTTTGGGTGTACCAAACGTCACAACGTAACTGGGTGACTATAAAGGTGCACTACATGTATCTCTGAAAGTGTCTGTTGGGTTGACATGGATCGAGACTAGGATTTGCCACTCCGTATGACGGAGAGGTATCTCTGGGCCCACTCGGTAATGCATCATCATAATGAGCTCAAAGTGACCAAGTGTTTGGTCACGGGATCATGCATTATGGTACGAGTAAAGTGACTTGCCAGTAACGAGACTGAACGAGGTATTGGGATACCGACGATCGAGTCTCGGGCATGTAACGTACCGATTGACAAAGGTAATTGTATGCGGGGTTGATTGAATCCTCGACATTGTGGTTCATCTGATGAGATCATCGAGGAGAATGTGGGAGCCAACATGGGTATCCAGATCCCGCTGTTGGTTATTGACCGGAGAGCCATCTCGGTCATGTCTGCATGTCTCCCGAACCCGTAGGGTCTACACACTTAAGGTTCGATGACGCTAGGGTTATTAGGAAGACTTCTATGTGATTACCGAATGTTGTTCGAAGTCCCGGATAAGATCCCGGACGCCACGAGGAGTTCTGGAATGGTCCGGAGGTGAAGATTTATATATGGGAAGTTGTCATACGGACACCGGAAAGTTTTGGGGGCATATCAGTATTGTACCGGGGCCACCGGAGGGGTTCCGGGGGTCCACCGGGAGGGGCCACCCCTCTCGGAGGGCCTCATGGGCCACAAGGGGCTAGGAACCAGCCCCTGGAGATCTGGGCGCCCCCCCTTGGGCCCATGCGCCTAGGGTTGGGGAGGGGAACCCTAGTGGGGGCGGCCCCCTTGCTTGGGGGGCAAGCCCCCCTCCCTGGCTTCCGCCCCCCTCTAGATCTCATCTTGAGGGGGCCGGCCCCCTTCCCCCTTCCCCTATAAATAGAGGGGTGAGGGGAGGGCTGAACACCTGATCCAAGGCGCAACCCCTCCCCTCCCCAACACCTCTCCTCCTCCGTTGAGTGCTTGGCGAAGCCCTGTCGGAGTACTGCCTCTCCACCATCATCACGCCGTCGTGCTGCTGCTGGAGCCTTCTTCCTCAACCTCTCCTTCCCCCTCGCTGGATCAAGAAGGAGGAGACATCGTCCGCTCCGTACGTGTGTTGAACGCAGAGGTGCTGTCCGTTCAGCACTTGGTCATCGGTGATTTGGATCACGGCGAGTAGGACTCCATCATCCCCGTTCCCTTGAACGCTTCCGCACGCAATCCACAAGTGGTATGTAGATGCTTCCCTCTCCTATCACTCGTTGCTTAGATGAACTCATATATGGATCTTGGTGAAACCGTAGGAAAAATTTTAATTTTCTGCAACGTTCCCCAACAGTGGCATCATGAGCTAGGTCTATGCGTAGTTCTCTATTGCACGAGTAGAACACAATTTTGTTGTGGGCGTAGATCTTGTCAACTTGCTTGCCGCTACTAGTCTTTTCTTGCTTCAGCGGTATTGTGGGATGAAGCGGTCCGGACCGGCCTTACACGTACGCTTACGTGAGACAGGTTCCACTGACTGACATTTGCATAAGGTGGCTAGCGGGTGCCTGTCTCTCCCACTTTAGTTGGAGCGGATTCGACGAAAAGGGTCCTTATGAAGGGTAAATAGAAGTTGACAATATCATGTTGTGGTTATTCGTAGGTAAGAAAACGTTCTTGCTAGAACCCAATTGCAGCCACGTAAAAGATGCAACAACAATTAGAGGACGTCTAACTTGTTTTTGCAGCAATTGTCATGTGATGTGATATGGCCAGAAGTTGTGACGAATGATGAATGATATATTGTGATGTATGAGATCATGTTCTTGTAATAGGAATCACGACTTGCATGTCGATGAGTATGACAACCGGCAGGAGCCATAGGAGTTGTCTTTATTTTTGTATGACCCGCGTGTCATTGAAGAACGCCATGTAAATTACTTTACTTTATTGCTAAACGCGTTAGCCATAGAAGTAGAAGTAGTCGTTGGCATGACAACTTCATGAAGGCACGATGATGGAGATCATGGTGTCATGCCGGTGACGAAGATGATCATGGTGAAGGAAATATGCCCTAGAGGCAATAATAAAGTTATTATTTATTTCCTTATAATCATGATAAATGTTTATTATTCATGCTAGAATTGTATTTACCGGAAACATAATACATGTGTGAATACATAGACAAACATAGTGTCACTAGTATGCCTCTACTTGACTAGCTCGTTAATCAAAGATGGTTATGTTTCCTAACCATGAACAAAGAGTTGTTATTTGATTAACGAGGTCACATCATTAGTAGAATGATCTGATTGACATGACCCATTCCATTAGCTTAGCACCCGATCGTTTAGTATGTTGCTATTGCTTTCTTCATGACTTATACATGTTCCTATGACTATGAGATTATGCAACTCCCGTTTACCGGAGGAACACTTTGGGTACTACCAAACGTCACAACGTAACTGGGTGATTATAAAGGAGTACTACAGGTGTCTCCAATGGTCGATGTTGGGTTGGCGTATTTCGAGATTAGGATTTGTCACTCCGATTGTCGGAGAGGTATCTCTGGGCCCTCTCGGTAATACACATCACATGCCTTGCAAGCATTACAACTAATATGTTAGTTGTGAGATGATGTATTACGGAACGAGTAAAGAGACTTGCCAGTAACGAGATTGAACTAGGTATTGGATACCGACGATCGAATCTCGGGCAAGTAACATACCGATGACAAAGGGAACAACGTATGTTGTTATGCGGTCTGACCGATAAAGATCTTCGTAGAATATGTAGGAGCCAATATGGGCATCCAGGTCCCGCTATTGGTTATTGACTGGAGACGTGTCTCGGTCATGTCTACATTGTTCTCGAACCCGTAGGGTCCGCACGCTTAAGGTTACGATGACAGTTATATTATGAGTTTATGCATTTTGATGTACCGAAGGTTGTTCGGAGTCCCGGATGTGATCACGGACATGACGAGGAGTCTCGAAATGGTCGAGACATAAAGATTGATATATTGGAAGCCTATATTTGGATGTCGGAAGTGTTCCGGGTGAAATCGGGATTTTACCGGAATACCGAGAGGGTTACCGGAACCCCCCGGGAGCTATTTGGGCCATAGTGGGCCTTAGTGGAAAAGAGAAGGGGCTGCCCTAGATGGGCTGCGCGCCACCCCCTTCCCCTAGTCCTATTAGGACTAGGAGAGGTGGCCGGCCCCCTCCTCCTCTTTTCCCCTCCGAGGAATCCTAGTTGGACTAGGATTGGAGGGGGAATCCTACTCCCAGAGGGAGTAGGACTCTCCTGCGCCTCCCCCCCTTGGCCGGCCAGCCTCCCCTCCTCTCCTCCTTTATATACGGAGGCAGGGGCACCTCTAAACACACAAGTTGACACAAGTTGATCCACGTGATCGATTCCTTAGCCGTGTGCGGTGCCCCCTGCCACCATATTCCTCGATAATACTGTAGCGGAGTTTAGGCGAAGCCCTGCTGCTGTAGTTCATCAAGATCGTCACCACGCCGTCGTGCTAACGGAACTCTTCCCCGACACTTTGCTGGATCGGAGTCCGGGGATCGTCATCGAGCTGAACGTGTGCTCGAACTCGGAGGTGCCGTAGTTTCGGTGCTTGATCGGTTGGATCGTGAAGACGTACGACTACTTCCTCTATGTCGTGTCATCGCTTCCGCAGTCGGTCTGCGTAGGGTACGTAGACAATACTCTCCCCCTCGTTGCTATGCATCACATGATCTTGCGTGTGCGTAGGAAATTTTTTGAAATTACTACGAAACCCAACAGTGGCATCCGAGCCTAGGTTATTGATGTTGATGTTATATGCACGAGTAGAACACAAGTGAGTTGTGGACGATACAAGTCATACTGCCTACCAGCATGTCATACTTTGGTTCGGCGGTATTGTTGGACGAGACGACCCGGACCAACTTTACGCGTACGCTTACGCGAGACCGGTTCCCTCGACGTGCTTTGCACAGAGATGGCTTGCGGGCGACTGCCTCTCCAACTTTAGTTGAACCAAGTATGGCTACGCCCGGTCCTTGCGAAGGTTAAAACGGAGTCTATTTGACAAACTATCATTGTGGTTTTGATGCGTAGGTGAGATTGGTTCTTACTTAAGCCCGTAGCAGCCACGTAAAAACATGCAACAACAAAGTAGAGGACGTCTAACTTGTTTTTGCAGGGCATGTTGTGATGTGATATGGTCAAGGCATGATGCTGAATTTTATTGTATGAGATGATCATGTTTTGTAACCAAGTTATCGGCAACTGGCAGGAGCCATATGGTTGTCGCTTTATTGTATGCAATGCAATCGCGATGTAATGCTTTACTTTATTACTAAACGGTAGTGATAGTCGTGGAAGCATAAGATTTGCGAGATGACAACGATGCTACGATGGAGATCAAGGTGTCGCGCCGGTGACGATGGTGATCATGACGGTGCTTCGGAGATGGAGATCACAAGCACAAGATGATGATGGCCATATCATATCACTTATATTGATTGCATGTGATGTTTATCCTTTTATGCATCTTATCTTGCTTTGATTGACGGTAGCATTATAAGATGATCTCTCACTAAATTATCAAGAAGTGTTCTCCCTGAGTATGCACCGTTGCCAAAGTTCGTCGTGCCCAGACACCACGTGATGATCGGGTGTGATAAGCTCTACGTCCATCTACAACGGGTGCAAGCCAGTTTTGCACACGCAGAATACTCAGGTTAAACTTGACGAGCCTAGCATATGCAGATATGGCCTCGGAACACGGAGACCGAAAGGTCGAGCGTGAATCATATAGTAGATATGATCAACATAACGATGTTCACCATTGAAAACTACTCCATTTCACGTGATGATCGGTTATGGTTTAGTTGATTTGGATCACGTGATCACTTAGAGGATTAGAGGGATGTCTATCTAAGTGGGAGTTCTTTAGTAATATGATTAATTGAACTTAAAAATTTATCATGAACTTAGTCCCTGATAGTATCTTGCTTGTTTATGTTGATTGTAGATAGATGGCTCGTGCTGTTGTTCCGTTAAATTTTAATGCGTTCCTTGAGAAAGCAAAGTTGAAAGATGATGGTAGCAATTACACGGACTGGGTCCGTAACTTGAGGATTATCCTCATTGCTGCACAGAAGAATTACGTCCTGGAAGCACCGCTGGGTGCCAGGCCTGCTGCTGGAGCAACGCCAGATGTTATGAACGTCTGGCAGAGCAAAGCTGATGACTACTCAATAGTTCAGTGTGCCATGCTTTACGGCTTAGAATCGGGACTTCAACGACGTTTTGAACGTCATGGAGCATATGAGATGTTCCAGGAGTTGAAGTTAATATTTCAAGCAAATGCCCGAATTGAGAGATATGAAGTCTCCAATAAGTTCTATAGCTGCAAGATGGAGGAGAACAGTTCTGTCAGTGAGCATATACTCAAAATGTTTGGGTACAATAATCACTTGATTCAATTGGGAGTTAATCTTCCAGATGATTGCGTCATTGACAGAATTCTCCAATCACTGCCACCAAGCTACAAGAGCTTCGTGATGAACTATAATATGCAAGGGATGAACAAGACTATTCCCGAGCTCTTCGCAATGCTGAAAGCTGCGGAGGTAGAAATCAAAAAGGAGCATCAAGTATTGATGGTTAACAAAACCACTAGTTTCAAGAAAAAGGGCAAAGGAAAGAAGAAAGGGAACTTCAAGAAGAACAGCAAGCCAGTTGCTGCTCAAGAGAAGAAACCCAAGTCTGGACCTAAGCCTGAAACTGAGTGCTTCTACTGCAAGCAGACTGGTCACTGGAAGCGGGACTGCCCCAAGTATTTGGCGGATAAGAAGGATGGCAAGGTGAACAAAGGTATATGTGATATACATGTTATTGATGTGTACCTTACTAGAGCTCGCAGTAGCACCTGGGTATTTGATACTGGTTCTGTTGCTAATATTTGCAACTCGAAACAGGGACTACAGAATAAGCGGGCACTGGCAAAGGACGAGGTGACGATGCGCGTGGGAAACGGTTCCAAAGTCGATGTGATCGCGGTCGGCACGCTACCTCTACATCTACCTTCGGGATTAATATTAGACCTAAATAATTGTTATTTGGTGCCAGCGTTGAGCATGAACATTATATCTGGATCTTGTTTAATGCGAGACGGTTATTCATTTAAATCAGAGAATAATGGTTGTTCTATTTATATGAGTAATATTTTTTATGGTCATGCACCCTTGAAGAGTGGTCTATTCTTATTGAATCTCGATAGTAGTAATACACATATTCATAATGTTGAAACCAAAAGATGCAGAGTTGATAATGAAGGTGCAACTTATTTGTGGCACTGTCGTTTAGGTCATATCGGTGTAAAACGCTTGAAGAAACTCCATACTGATGGACTTTTGGAACCACTTGATTATGAATCACTTGGTACTTGCGAACCGTGCCTCATGGGCAAGATGACTAAAACACCATTCTCCGGTACTATGGAGAGAGCAACAGATTTGTTGGAAATCATACATACCGATGTATGTGGTCCGATGAATATTGAGGCTCGTGGCGGATATCGTTATTTTCTCACCTTCACAGATGATTTGAGTAGATATGGATATATCTACTTAATGAAGCATAAGTCTGAAACATTTGAAAAGTTCAAAGAATTTCAGAGTGAAGTTGAAAATCATCGTAACAAGAAAATAAAGTTTCTACGATCTGATCGTGGAGGAGAATATTTGAGTTACGAGTTTGGTGTACATTTGAAAAACTGTGGAATAGTTTCACAACTCACGCCACCCGGAACACCACAGCGCAATGGTGTGTCCGAACGTCGTAATCGTACTTTACTAGATATGGTGCGATCTATGATGTCTCTTACAGATTTACCGCTATCATTTTGGGGTTATGCTTTAGAGACGGCCGCATTCACGTTAAATAGGGCACCATCAAAATCCGTTGAGACGACGCCTTATGAACTATGGTTTGGCAAGAAACCAAAGTTGTCGTTTCTTAAAGTTTGGGGTTGCGATGCTTATGTGAAAAAGCTTCAACCTGATAAGCTTGAACCCAAATCAGAGAAATGTGTATTCATAGGATACCCAAAGGAAACTGTTGGGTACACCTTCTATCACAGATCCGAAGGCAAAACATTCGTTGCTAAGAATGGATCATTTCTAGAGAAGGAGTTTCTCTCGAAAGAAGTGAGTGGGAGGAAAGTAGAACTTGACGAGGTAACTGTACCTGCTCCCTTACTGGAGAGTAGTTCATCACAGAAAACTGTTTCAGTGACACCTACACCGGTTAGTGAGGAAGCCAATGATAATGATCATGAAACTTCAGATCAAGATACTACTGAACCACGTAGATCAACCAGAGTAAGATCCGCGCCAGAGTGGTACGGAAATCCTGTTCTGGAAGTCATGCTACTAGATCATGATGAACCTACGAACTATGAAGAAGCGATGGTGAGCCCAGATTCCGCAAAATGGCTTGAAGCCATGAAATCTGAGATGGGATCCATGTATGAGAACAAAGTATGGACTTTGGTTGACTTGCCCGATGATCGGCAAGCAATTGAGAATAAATGGATCTTTAAGAAGAAGACTGACGCTGATGGTAATGTTACTGTCTACAAAGCTCGACTTGTCGCAAAAGGTTTTCGACAAGTTCAAGGGATTGACTACGATGAGACCTTCTCACCCGTAGCGATGCTTAAGTCCGTTCGAATCATGTTAGCGATTGCCGCATTTTATGATTATGAAATTTGGCAGATGGATGTCAAAACTGCATTCCTGAATGGATTTCTGGAAGAAGAGTTGTATATGATGCAACCAGAAGGTTTTATCGATCCAAAGGGAGCTAACAAAGTGTGCAAGCTCCAGCGATCCATTTATGGACTGGTGCAAGCCTCTCGGAGTTGGAATAAACGTTTTGATAGTGTGATCAAAGCATTTGGTTTTATACAGACTTTCGGAGAAGCCTGTATTTACAAGAAAGTGAGTGGGAGCTCTGTAGCATTTCTGATATTATATGTGGATGACATATTACTGATTGGAAATGATATAGAATTTCTGGATAGCATAAAGGGATACTTGAATAAAAGTTTTTCAATGAAAGACCTCGGTGAAGCTGCTTACATATTAGGCATTAAGATCTATAGAGATAGATCAAAACGCTTAATTGGACTTTCACAAAGCACATACCTTGACAAAATTTTGAAGAAGTTCAAAATGGATCAAGCAAAGAAAGGGTTCTTGCCTGTGTTACAAGGTGTGAAATTGAGTAAGACTCAATGCCCGACCACTGCAGAAGATAGAGAGAATATGAAAGATGTTCCCTATGCATCAGCCATAGGATCTATCATGTATGCAATGCTGTGTACCAGACCTGATGTATGCCTTGCTATAAGTTTAGCAGGGAGGTACCAAAGTAATCCAGGAGTGGATCACTGGACAGTGGTCAAGAACATCTTGAAATACCTGAAAAGGACTAAGGATATGTTTCTCGTATATGGAGGTGACAAAGAGCTCATCGTAAAAGGTTACGTTGATGCAAGCTTTGACACTGATCCGGACGATTCTAAATCGCAAACCGGATACGTGTTTACATTAAACGGTGGAGCTGTCAGTTGGTGCAGTTCTAAACAAAGCATCGTATCGGGATCTACATGTGAAGCGGAATACATAGCTGCTTCGGAAGCAGCAAATGAAGGAGTCTGGATGAAGGAGTTCATATCCGATCTAGGTGTCATACCTAGTGCATCGGGTCCAATGAAAATCTTTTGTGACAATACTGGTGCAATTGCCTTAGCAAAGGAATCCAGATTTCACAAAAAGACCAAACACATCAAGAGACGCTTCAACTCCATCCGGGATCTAGTCCAGGTGGGAGACATAGAGATTTGCAAGATACATACGGATCTGAATGTTGCAGACCCGTTGACTAAGCCTCTTCCACGAGCAAAACATGATCAGCACCAAGGCTCCATGGGTGTTAGAATCATTACAGTGTAATCTAGATTATTGACTCTAGTGCAAGTGGGAGACTGAAGGAAATATGCCCTAGAGGCAATAATAAAGTTATTACTTATTTCCTTATAATCATGATAAATGTTTATTATTCATGCTAGAATTGTATTTACCGGAAACATAATACATGTGTGAATACATAGACAAACAGAGTGTCACTAGTATGCCTCTACTTGACTAGCTCGTTAATCAAAGATGGTTATGTTTCCTAACCATGAACAATGAGTTGTTATTTGATTAACGAGGTCACATCATTAGTAGAATGATCTGATTGACATGACCCATTCCATTAGCTTAGCACCCGATCGTTTAGTATGTTGCTATTGCTTTCTTCATGACTTATACATGTTCCTATGACTATGAGATTATGCAACTCCCGTTTACCGGAGGAACACTTTGGGTACTACCAAACGTCACAACGTAACTGGGTGATTATAAAGGAGTACTACAGGTGTCTCCAATGGTCGATGTTGGGTTGGCGTATTTCGAGATTAGGATTTGTCACTCCGATTGTCGGAGAGGTATCTCTGGGCCCTCTCGGTAATACACATCACATAAGCCTTGCAAGCATTACAACTAATATGTTAGTTGTGAGATGATGTATTACGGAACGAGTAAAGAGACTTGCTAGTAACGAGATTGAACTAGGTATTGGATACCGACGATCGAATCTCGGGCAAGTAACATACCGATGACAAAGGGAACAACGTATGTTGTTATGCGGTCTGACCGATAAAGATCTTCGTAGAATATGTAGGAGCCAATATGGGCATCCAGGTCCCGCTATTGGTTATTGACCGGAGACGTGTCTCGGTCATGTCTACATTGTTCTCGAACCCGTAGGGTCCGCACGCTTAAGGTTACGATGACAGTTATATTATGAGTTTATGCATTTTGATGTACCGAAGGTTGTTCGGAGTCCCGGATGTGATCACGGACATGACGAGGAGTCTCGAAATGGTCGAGACATAAAGATTGATATATTGGAAGCCTATATTTGGATATCGGAAGTGTTCCGGGTGAAATCGGGATTTTACCGGAATACCGAGAGGGTTACCGGAACCCCCCGGGAGCTATTTGGGCCATAGTGGGCCTTAGTGGAAAAGAGAAGGGGCTGCCCTAGATGGGCTGCGTGCCCCCCTTCCCCTAGTCCTATTAGGACTAGGAGAGGTGGCCGGCCCCCTCCTCCTCTTTTCCCCTCCGAGGAATCCTAGTTGGACTAGGATTGGAGGGGGAATCCTACTCCCAGAGGGAGTAGGACTCTCCTGCGCCTCCCCCCCTTGGCCGGCCAGCCTCCCCTCCTCTCCTCCTTTATATACGGAGGCAGGGGCACCTCTAAACACACAAGTTGACACAAGTTGATCCACATGATCGATTCCTTAGCCGTGTGCGGTGCCCCCTGCCACCATATTCCTCGATAATACTGTAGCGGAGTTTAGGCGAAGCCCTGCTGCTGTAGTTCATCAAGATCGTCACCACGCCGTCGTGCTGACGGAACTCTTCCCCGACACTTTGCTGGATCGGAGTCCGGGGATCGTCATCGAGCTGAACGTGTGCTCGAACTCGGAGGTGCCGTAGTTTCGGTGCTTGATCGGTTGGATCGTGAAGACGTACGACTACTTCCTCTACGTCGTGTCATCGCTTCCGCAGTCGGTCTGCGTAGGGTACGTAGACAATACTCCCCCCCTCGTTGCTATGCATCACATGATCTTGCATGTGCGTAGGAAATTTTTTGAAATTACTACGAAACCCAACACATGGAGCCCCGAAGATGGAGATCGAAGAAGCTATATGATATTGGCCATATCATGTCACTACTTTATATAATTGCATGTGATGTTTATTATGTTTATGCATCTTGTTTACTTAGAATGATGGTAGTAAATAAGATGAACCCTTATAATAATTTCAAGAAAGTGTTCCCCCTAACTGTGCACCGTTGCAAAAGTTCGTCGTTTCAAAGCACCACGTGATGATCAGGTGTGATAGATCCTTACGTTCACATACAACGGGTGTAAGACAGTTTTACACATGCAGAAACATTTAGGGTTAACTTGACGAGCCTAGCATGTACAGACATGGCCTCGGAACACAAGAGACCGAATGGTCGAACATGAGTCGTATGGAAGATACGATCAACATGGAGATGTTCACCGATGATGACTAGTCTATCTCACGTGATGATCGGACACGGCCTAGTCGACTCGGATCGTGTAACACTTAGATGACTAGAGGGATGTGAATCTGAGTGGGAGTTCATTAAATAATTTGATTAGACGAACTTAATTATCATGAAATTAGTCTAAAACCTTTGCAAAATATGTCTTGTAGATCAAATGGCCAACGCTCATGTCAACATGAACTTCAACGCGTTCCTAGAGAAAACCAAGCTGAAAGATGATGGCAGCAACTATTCGGACTGGGTCCGGAACCTGAGGATCATCCTCATAGCAGCCAAGAAAGATTATGTCCTAGATGCACCGCTAGGTGAAGCACCCATCCCAGAGAACCAAGACGTTATGAACACTTGGCAATCACGTGCTGATGATTACTCCCTCGTTCAGTGCGGCATGCTTTACAGCTTAGAACCGGGGCTCCAAAAGCGTTTTGAGTGACACGGAGCATATGAGATGTTCGAGGAGCTGAAAATGTTTTTTCAAGCTCATGCCCGGGTCGAGAGATATGAAGTCTCCGACAAGTTCTATAGTTGTAAGATGGAGGAAAACAGTTCTGTCAGTGAGCACATACTCAAAATGTCTGGGTTGCACAACCGCTTGTCCCAGCTGGTGATCAACCTCCCAGACGAGGCGGTCATTGACAGAATCCTTCAGTCGCTCCCACCGAGCTACAAGAGCTTTGTGTTGAACTACAATATGCAGGGGATGGTGAAGACCATTCCTGAAGTATTTTCAATGCTGAAGTCACCAGAGGTTGAAATCAAGAAAGAACATCAAGTGTTGATGGTCAATAAGACCACTAAGTTCAAGAAGGGCAAGGGTAATAAGAACTTCAAGAAGGACGGCAAAGATGTTGCCGCGCCCGGTAAGCCAGTTGTCGGGAAGAAGTCAAAGAATGGACCCAAGCCTGAGACTGAGTGCTTTTATTGCAAAGGGAAGGGTCACTGGAAGCGGAACTACCCCAAATACTTAGCGGACAAGAAGGCCGGCAACACTAAAGGTATATTTGATATACATGTAATTGATGTGTACCTCACCAGCACTCGTAGTAACTCCTGGGTATTTGATACCGGTGCCGTTGCTCATATTTGTAACTCACAGCAGGAGCTGCGGAATAAGCGGAGACTGGCGAAGGACGAGGTGACGATGCGCGTCGGGAATGGTTCCAAGGTCGATGTGATCGCCGTCGGCACGCTACCTCTACATTTACCTACGGGATTAGTTTTAAACCTCAATAATTGTTATTTAGTGCCAAGTTTGAGCATGAACATTGTATCTGGATCTCGTTTGATGCGAGATGGCTACTCATTTAAATCCGAGAATAATGGTTGTTCTATTTATATGAGAGATATGTTTTATGGTCATGCCCCGATGGTCAATGGTTTATTCTTAATGAATCTCGAACGTAATGTTACACATATTCATAGTGTGAATACCAAAAGATGTAAAGTTGATAACGATAGTCCCACATACTTGTGGCACTGCCGCCTTGGTCACATAGGTGTCAAGCGCATGAAGAAGCTCCATACTGATGGACTTTTAGAGTCTCTCGATTATGAATCATTTGACACGTGCGAACCATGCCTCATGGGTAAAATGACCAAGACTCCGTTCTCCGAAACAATGGAGCGAGCAACCAACTTATTGGAAATCATACATACTGATGTGTGTGGTCCAATGAGCGTTGAGGCTCGCGGAGGATATCGTTATGTTCTCACTCTCACTGATGACTTGAGTAGATATGGGTATGTCTACTTGATGAACACAAGTCTGAGACCTTTGAAAAGTTCAAGGAATTTCAGAATGAGGTAGAGAATCAATGTGACCAAAAGATAAAGTTCCTATGATCAGATCGTGGAGGAGAATATTTAAGTCACGAATTTGGTACACACTTAAGGAAATGTGGAATCGTTTCACAACTCACGCCACCTGGAACACCTCAGCGTAATGATGTGTCCGAACGTCGTAATCACACTCTATTGGATATGGTGCGATCTATGATGTATCTTACCGATTTACCGCTATCATTTTGGAGATACGCACTAGAGACAGCTACATTCACTTTAAATAGGGCACCGTCTAAATCCGTTGAGACGACACCGTATGAATTATGGTTTGGGAAGAAACCTAAGCTATCGTTTCTAAAAGTTTGGGGATGCGATGCTTATGTCAAGAAACTTCAACCTGAAAAGCTCGAATCCAAGTCGGAAAAATGCGTCTTCATAGGATACCCTAAGGAAACCATTGGGTATACCTTCTACCTTAGATCCGAAGGCAAGATCTTTGTTGCCAAGAATAGATCCTTTCTGGAAAGGTAGTTTCTCTCGAAAGGAGTAAGTGGGAGGAAAGTATAACTCGATGAAGTACTACCTCTTGAACCGGAAAGTAGTGCAGCTCAGGAAAATGTTCTTGTGGTGCCTACACCGACTGGAGAGGAAATTAATGATGATGATCAAGGTACTTCGGATCAAGTTGCTACTGAACTTCGTAGGTCCACGAGGACACGTTCCACACCAGAGTGGTATGGCAACCCTGTCCTGGAAATCATGTTGTTAGACAACGGTGAACCTTCGAACTATGAAGAAGCGATGGCGGGCCCAGATTCCAACAAATGGCTTGAAGCCATGCAATCTGAGATAGAATCCATGTATGAAAACAAAGTATGGACTTTGACTAACTTGCCTGATGATCGGCGAGCGATAGAAAACAAATGGATCTTTAAGAAGAAGACGGACACGGATGGTAATGTAACCATCTATAAAGCTCGACTTGTCGCTAAGGGTTATCGACAAGTTCAAGGGATTGACTACGATGAGACTTTCTCTCCTGTAGCGAAGCTTAAGTCCGTCCGAATCATGTTAGCAATTGCCGCACA
The DNA here is from genome assembly GCF_018294505.1 of Triticum aestivum. Taxonomy (NCBI): domain Eukaryota; kingdom Viridiplantae; phylum Streptophyta; class Magnoliopsida; order Poales; family Poaceae; genus Triticum; species Triticum aestivum. The sequence continues at coordinate 113,188,952 of NC_057795.1, forward strand.
CTATGATTATGAGATATGGCAGATGGACGTCAAAACGGCATTCCTTAACGGTTATCTTAAGGAAGAGCTGTATATGATGCAGCCGGAAGGTTTTGTCGATCCTAAGAATGCTAACAAAGTATGCAAGCGTCAGCGATCCATTTATGGGCTGGTGCAAGCATCTCAGAGTTGGAACATTCGCTTTGATGAGATGATCAAAGCGTTTGGGTTTATGCAGACTTATGGAGAAGCCTGCGTTTACAAGAAAGTGAGTGGGAGCTCTGTAGCATTTCTCATATTATATGTAGATGACATACTTTTGATGGGAAATGATATAGAATTCTTGGACAACATTAAGACCTACTTGAATAAGTGTTTTTCAATGAAGGACCTTGGAGAAGCTGCTTACATATTAGGCATCAAGATCTATAGGGATAGATCGAGACGCCTCATAGGTCTTTCACAAAGCACATACCTTGATAAGATTTTGAAGAAGTTCAAAATGGATCAGTCCAAGAAAGGGTTCTTCCCTGTACTGCAAGGTGTGAGATTGAGCTCGGCTTAATGCCCGACCACGGCAAAAGATAAAGAAGAGATGAGCATCATCCCCTATGCCTCAGCCATAGGATCTATTATGTATGCCATGCTGTGTACCAGACCTGATGTAAACCTTGCCGTAAGTTTGGTAGGAAGGTACCAAAGTAATCCCGGCAAGGAACACTGGACAGCGGTCAAGAATATCCTGAAGTACCTGAAAAGGACAAAGGACATGTTTCTCATTTATGGAGGTGACGAAGAGCTCGTCGTAAAGGGTTACGTCGACACTAGCTTCGACACAGATCTGGATGACTCTAAGTCACAAACCGGATACATGTATATGTTGAATGGTGGAGCAGTAAGCTGGTGCAGCTGCAAGTAGAGCGTCGTGGCGGGATCTACATGTGAAGCGGAGTACATGGCAGCCTCGGAGGCAGCGCATGAAGCAATTTGGGTGAAGGAGTTCATCACCGACCTAGGAGTCATACCCAATGCGTCGGGGCCGATCAAACTCTTCTGTGACAATACTGGAGCTATTGCCCTTGCCAAGGAGCCCAGGTTTCACAAGAAGACCAGGCACATCAAGCGTCGTTTCAACTCCATCCGTGAAAATGTTCAAGATGGAGACATAGATTTTTGCAAAGTACATACGGATCTGAATGTCGCAGATCCGTTGACTAAACCTCTTTCGCGAGCAAAACATGATCAACACCAGAACTCTATGGGTGTTCGATTCATCACAATGTAACTAGATTATTGACTCTAGTGCAAGTGGGAGACTGTTGGAAATATGCCCTAGAGGCAATAATAAAAGGATTATTATTATATTTCCTTGTTCATGATAATTGTCTTTTATTCATGCTATAATTGTATTATCTGGAAATCGTAATACTCGTGTGAATACTTAGACCAAATACGTCCCTAGTAAGCGTCTAGTTGACTAGCTCGTTGGTCAACAGATAGTCATGGTTTCCTGACTATGGACATTAGATGTCGTTGACAACGGGATCACATCATTAGGAGAATGATGTGATGGACAAGACCCAATCCTAAGCATAGCACAAGATCGTGTAGTTCGTTTTGGTAGAGCTTTTCCAATGTCAAGTATCTCTTCCTTAGACCATGAGATCGTGTAACTCCCGGATACCGTAGGAGTGCTTTGGGTGTACCAAAGGTCACAACGTAACTGGGTGACTATAAAGGTGCACTATAGGTATCTCCGAAAGTGTCTGTTGGGTTGACACGGATCGAGACTGGGATTTGTCACTCCGTATGACGGAGAGGTATCTCTGGGCCCACTCGGTAATGCATCATCATAATGAGCTCAAAGTGACCAAGTGTTTGGTCACGGGATCATGCATTACGGTACGAGTAAAGTGACTTGCCGGTAACGAGACTGAACGAGGTATTGGGATACCGACGATCGAGTCTCAGGCATGTAACGTACCGATTGACAAAGGGAATTGTATACAGGGTTGATTGAATCCTCGACATCGTGGTTCATCCGATGAGATCATCGAGGATCATGTTGGAGCCAACATGGGTATCCAGATCCCGCTGTTGGTTATTAACCGGAGAGCCATCTCGGTCATGTCTGCATGTCTCCCGAACCTGTAGGGTCTACACACTTAAGGTTCGGTGACGCTAGGGTTATTAGGAAGACTTGTATGTGATTATCGAATGTTGTTCGGAGTGCCGGATGAGATCCCGGACGTCACGAGGAGTCCCGCAATGGTCCGGAGGTGAAGATTTATATATGGGAAGTTGTCATACGGACACCGGAAAGTTTCGGGGGCATATTGGTATTGTACCAGGGCCACCGGAGGGGTTCCGGGGGTCCACCGGGAGGGGCCACCCCTCTCGGAGGGCCTCATGGGCCACAAGGGGCAGGGAACCAGCCCCTGGAGGGCTGGGCACTCCCCCCCTTGGGCCCATGCGCCTAGGGTTGGGGGGGAACCCTAGTGGGGGCGCCCCCCTTGCTTGGGGGGCAAGCCCCCCTCCCTGGCCGCCGCCCCCCTCTAGATCTCATCTAGAGGGGGCCGGCCCCCTTCTCCCTTCCCCTATAAATAGAGGGGCGAGGGGAGGGCTGAACACCTGATCCAAGGCGCAGCCCCTCCCCTCCCCAACACCTCTCCTCCTTCGTTGAGTGCTTGGCGAAGCCCTGTCGGAGTACTGCCTCTCCACCATCATCACGCCGTCGTGCTGCTGCTGGAGCCTTCTTCCTCAACCTCTCCTTCCCCCTTGCTAGATCAAGAAGGAGGAGACGTTGTCCGCTCCGTACGTGTGTTGAACGCGGAGGTGCTGTCCGTTCAGCACTTGGTCATCGGTGATTTGGATCACGGCGAGTACGACTCCATCATCCCCGTTCCCTTGAACGCTTCCGCACGCGATCTACAAGTGGTATGTAGATGCTTCCCTCTCCTATCACTCGTTGCTTAGATGAACTCATAGATGTAACTTGGTGAAACCGTAGGAAAAAAATTAATTTTCTGCAACGTTCCCCAACAGTATCATGCACTTGGGACCTGCAAACATGCTTATGTGGCAGGCAATTAAAGAAGAGAGAGATGGTTATAGTAACATAGGTAGATACCGTAACAAAATAAATGTGATGCTACTATGTGTCATGCATGTCAATAAATGAGACCACCTATGATACTATGCACTATAGAGATAAGTAACATAGACTAGTAACATATGCATGTTACTAGTCTAAGTTACTCCGCACTATGACCAGCCTTATATCGAGTGCAGTGCTTTGATGTTTTGCGTCAACTCGTACAAGACCAAGAAATTTGATTACTACAACGCCCTCTCCCTCGCGGACTGAGCTCTGGTGCCTTAACTGCACCTGCCTTTGGCTGCATGACAGGAGGGCCAACCACCTGTTGGGCCCACCAGTCATAGATGCAAAGGTAGGAGCAGTAAGTAGAAGCTTTCGCTACACGCTATCCCTCCCGCACGAGGTGGACGGACATGCATCAGCGGATTCGATACTGTAGAAGTAGGAGTAACATCATTGTTCGTCTTCTCGAAGAGGCGAAGAGCCAAGCGCAACCCGAATGTGGGAGTTGCGAACGCTTGCGTGGTGTGGTGCCTTGGAGCATGCATATAGTAGCCAGGCTCTTGCATGAGACAAAATTGCTATTGTTTAATAATTAAACTCCATCATCCATTGGTTTATACTCATTCTGCATAGGTCCACGCGCTTAGGACCGTTTCCTCCTGGGGTCACCAATGTTTATTTGCTAATTAATAGCATTGCTTGCAATGAACTAGCCATTGCAAGTCATTAAAAGCATGCACACCTCTCATCTCTTAATGGTTGATATGTCAAGAAACAAGAAACAAGGTAGAAGTTAATGCACCGCGCCTAAGTGTTTTGGGACTATTTGGTTTTCGTAAGATGACTTACACACCTAGACTGAGGGAGTAGTATAGCCCTGTAAACCAGAAAGGAGTATTTTCCTTTCTAGTGATTTCAACAAGTGACTAGACTACACCGCGTGCAGCCGTGCAGTACTCCCTCCCTTCCGGTTTATAGGGCTCAAATCTCAAATCTCATGAACCAAGGCATTTTGCGATTGGAGGAATGTACTACCTCTGTCTAGGTGAATAAGTCATTCACATAGTTCTAGATTGATGATTTAACTATCTAAATATGTATTATATGTGACAAAAAATATATATTTAGAAACTACATCCGTGTAGAAATCTAGTGATATACTTTTCATGACATATAACACATATTTAATTCCTCAAATCTATGACCTAGAACTACGTGAATGACTTATTCATCTAGACGGAGGTAGTATCTCGTACTACTTTACAAAACTACCCTAATTAAACTCATGCATTAATTACGTAGTTCTCTCGTTTTCCTCTCCGCCTTGGTCGCGGTGCACAATATTGAGCACTCCTATATGACTAGCCGCTCTATCTACATGCGGAACATTTCAAAGCATCCGTGCCCGCGTGCCATCCACCAAATCACAGCGAGGTGCTACAGTCGAGACTCACCTGTCACCCCGTTGTGGCCGTCATGACCCGTCATATCACAAAACCCACACCTTTACCAGCAGTGGTAAGGTGGCCTCCAAGTTGGACTGGACGAAGCAACCATCATTTCACTGGAATGCTCGTTCAAGCCCTTTCTTCCCTTTCTTGAAGAAAACCTCACTCCAGGCTACTCACTTCTGCCATTTTTCTTCTGTACCGACAAAGGAAAGGTGGGAGAATCAGTTATGCTGCTATATTTTCATTCCAAGAATCTTATTTTTGCGAATCAGCGACCGATTCTCACATCCTATTCTTTTCCCGTTTTCATTGCGATTGTGGTTTCCTTTCGATTGCTTTTTGTTTGTCAGTTCATTGATGGATCCTGGAGCACTAGGCAAAGAGTTGCCGACGGACAACCCACTGGAGATAGCGATCTCCAGGAAGCAAGCACCGACCAACGAGTTGACCATGTTGGCGGGCCAACCCATGGAGACGAAGAACTCCAAGAAACAAGCACTGGCCAAAGAGTTGAGGACATTGTCGAACGAACTCCTCAAAGAAAGTTGGAAGAACATCAAGGGCCCCACCGTGCCTACCCCAGGAACTCTGATTGCCACCTATGTGAGGCTCAAGACCGAGTTTGAGGAGATAGTCGCCGTTGAGAAGCAGTATTCCCCTGGCAAGGTGATGGCCCCCATCGAGGACGAGGAGATGGCCCTCGGAGGGATGAGATCCCCCAATGAGCTGCACAAGGTAAAAAATAATGGCTTATTACCATAGTTGTGGTTTTTGATTATTTGCAATGTGCTTTCTAATATGTTAGGGTTGTGCAGGTGCCGATGGACGTCCTTGATGATTCTGATGTCGTGGCCCGTCTTGTTGGCATCGCCCCGGAGGTCGATTCTGATGCTGCTATCCATCCCATGGACATCGCCCCAGAGATTGATTCCGATGTCGCGGTCAGTCCTATGGACATCGCCCCAGAAATCGATTCCCATGCCGCTGTCTGTGCTGTGGTCATTGCCCGAGAGATCGATGACAAGAAATAGTTGGCCGCGCTAATCCTTCAGGGTAGTTTGCATTGCTCTGTGTTTAGTTACCAGAATGATGCGTGTTATCAAACCATCTTAGGGCTAGTGCACTGTCTTGTGTGGGCGGATCTTGCTACTTTTGTTTGATAGTGAATCATGCGATGAATCATGCGAACCCTCTCCGAGTTATGGAAACAGATGTATCCTCACTAGCTTTTGATGTAATATATGGCATGCTTAGATGTAAGTTTGAACTATTTATCATATCAGCAGGGCTTGTTTGATGATTCTTGGTGTTAGTAGGCTAGCTACTGTGCGAGCTATAGTACTTGCAAGACACTCACCAAAGAGAAACGTTGGAGCTGATGAGCTTGTGGTACGCTTATACTTATCCCTCGTCTATCGACCAATAGCCCTAGCTCCTACTCCCTCCGTTCCATAATACATGCCTTCTATTTGTCAAAATATAGATGTATCTAGACATGTTTTAGTATATAGGTACATCCATTTTTGGACAAATGAAAGTCAAGTATTTTGGAACGAAGGGAGTAAAATTGTAGGCTTAGCGATCGATCAGACAATAGTCGACACGGATACATTCATGCCTCATTTGGTTCATAGGGTAGGAAAATCGTAGCAAAAGTACAGAGAACGTGCAACACAAAATCATAGCAGTGCAGAGACGTACTCCCTCCGTTCCAAAATAGATGACCTAGGCGGGCTAGTTTGTCCTAGTGGGTCTCAATGATATGACGTGGTACAGTGTCGTCCAGTCTTCGCGTGTGGTAGCAGTATTGCGAGTACAATAAGTTTTCTTGAAGAAGCGGAATTCAACGAAGTCATGATGGTTCCTTCGTCCGAACAACTTACAGTGGGAAAGGTTGGGCATGCGATACGACCGGGGTAGACCAGGATAATTTTGTGCATGGTAGGTGGACCAGGATGGTCGACGTCCCACATGTCGGCGAATGAAAGTATTCTTTCCTTTATAGAGGATGAGCAACGAGTATTCATTGTTTATTTTTTATGAAAGCTATTGTCTCCACTGTTACTCCTTGACTTTGTCAATGCCTCTCTCTCCTCCACATAAGCGGGGACTACTTGCTATGCATGCGACGGGCAGTTGGTGTCTTGAGGGGCCAGGGCAGTCAGAGCGGGCTCCAAAAGCGGTCCGGACTCCAGCATGGCCCACCTCACATTATCACCATATATTTCTTGGAGTCCGTGCACGGCAGGCGGGCGATCTCTTCTCCCTCCCCCGTTTCTCTCTTCTTAGCCGACACCCGCCGAGCGATTAGATTTTGGCTATCGCCGGTTTATTCAATTACAGTCCCACATGTAAGTGAAACTGCAAGACAACGCGTGTCCCCTGTGGTGAGCGGCGTGCGAGCCGGACTATCGGGGGTGCGACGCGTACGAGTCCTAAGTGTGCCGCCTTTTCCTTTAGAACTTGCGAAGCATAACATTTTCGCGCGATCGATCGATAAAATGACGAGGGCGGTGCTTTCCCGCTCATTAGGCGGGCTAGTTCGAGTGATATGACGTGCTACAGTGCCGTCCACTTGCTCCATTTTTATGTAAGCAAGATAAAAATGGAGGACTGTTAGCGATTATAGCATGATAGTTAGGGCATCTCCAGCGCTAGCCCACAAATTTACACCAGCATCTATATGAACTAACCGGACGAAATTCGTGCAAACAAAGCAAATTTCAAATTAACCGGATGAAATTCATTACATTTTGAAAACTTTTCCTACAAACTGGACGAAATTCATTACATATTTCGCATAAACCGTATTAAAACCTACTGTAAACCTAATCTAAACGATCGCCGGCGCCCGACCACCATGTCCGGCCATGAACCCGAGAAAGCCGGCCATTGCCTTTGCCTCCTCCTCATCCACCTCGATAACCTCCTCCTCCGGAGCACAAGGTTCTGAAGATTTCCGCCTCCACATCGCCGTCAAGCGGCTAATCGGCCGCCAATGTTTACCCCACCAAGCTTGGCGTGGACTGAGTGGAGTAGCGGTGGCCTTCCCGGGACCAGAGCGGTGGCAACCTACCGTGTACTACTCTTCCTCGCTGCCGTCTACGCCCGCGCACGCGCGCCGGCTTCGTGGTCGTGGCAGCGGAGGGAGTCCGGGGGGGTGCCGGCGATCTCCTTTGTTTTCTCCTGCGACAGTACGTCAAAGAGAGCTTTGGAGCGCGCCCGAAGCGGAGCCACCGATGTCCCTCATCTGCTCCTGCGACAGTACGTCCAAGAGAGCTTCGGAGCACTAGGAGGCCATGGTTGGAGTGGTGCCGACAGAAGGAAGGGACCGGAGGAGAATAAGTGTGGGTCTTTAGCTATGGGTGGGAGCTGGGGCTCAAGTTAATATAGTGGGCGAATGGCAATGAGCCGCAGCAGACGGATGGACAACTGGCACCGGAGTAGGTTCGTCGGGCGTGAATGTGGACGCTGCTTCAGTGACTTAACTGCAGATGCGTTGGGTTACTGACATGTGGGCCAATGGGCATCTGGCCCGCATGTCAGTGACACACCAATTGCACCTGCAGTTAAGTCCGGTGAATGGGGCATTAACATTCTGGAGAGACGGTGACCGTTTCAGGCAGGAAGCGCGCGCTAGCGATGGAAGGGGTTTCGGTGTGCAGTGGCACTAAGATCGGTCGCTCACGATAGTACATACTCCGTACCATACTACCATAGTACCCTCTCTAGCTAGGCTGTTTTATAGATTGTCATTGTGATGGACGATATACATGAGCAAGGCGATCCGAGTATGACCGTTGGTGTTGAGCCAGGTGAATACATGCTCGGCGTTCGCGTAGCCTCCATCAAACGTCTAAACAGTAATGTCAGGCACCGCCGGGGCGCGCAGGTGATGGGCTCACCGTTTGCGTTGCGCCATGAGCAGGACTTTGATTTAGAGGGCGACGTGCATGCATTAGCATGCTTTGACAGCGTGAGCGTGAGTGTCTGACATGAAGTATTTCATTTTCATTTGGCTGACCAGGGTGCGTTGCAGCGACGAGTCCGTGGTTTAATTCCCCACATATGCGTAATTTTGGTTTTTACAATATTTCTTTCTCCATTGACAGGTAGGCCCGCGTAGATAGATAAACAACAAGAGCTGATGAGGCGCATGCGGACTGTTTGACTGGTGAACCAGACAAATACGAAGCTATATGCTGAGCCAGTGACCGTATAATCACCATATCTCGTATACAATGATCAAAGTGATCTAGTATAAGACAAGTTCAATGACCGCCAATGCATTTTACTTGGTAATAAATGACCAGGATTGAAGGGGAATCCAAATTTGCTTCGTCTTCTGTCCTTGAGCTCTTGACAAACCAATGCACTATACAGTTGTCCGGTCACTCCACCCCAAAGCTCTCACCAAGCGTCGTTCATGCCACCGCGCTGCACACTAACCGGTAAGGCAGCAATGGCATCCCGCCGCGCCGAGTTCCTCGCCGCCCACGACCGCACACAAAATGGTAGGGAAGTGATGGCATCCCGCCGTGTCGGGTTCATCGCCGCTCGCGACCTCACAACTATGTGGGAGGAATTTGAAGATGCCAAGGCCGAATGGGCGGTAGAGCAAGAGGCGGCCAAAGCCGCACAGAGGGAGCATAAAAGTCAGAAAGCACTCAAGAAAAGAGAGGCCCGCCGCCGCAAGAAAGAAAAGGACGCACGCACTGCTGCGGAGAGATCGGCGGAGATCCAAGCATGGTGGGGTGTCGCCGACAAAGCTGGGAAGGAGAACGACGGTGTTTGGCCAACATGTGAGAAGTAGTAGTACTAGTAGTTAGTGTGTGTGTCTGTGTGTGAGTACGAGCATGTACTAGTACTACTAGTTACTACTGTAGTTTTTAGAGCAAATTACCAGTACATTAGCCTAGACTAAATGAAAAAAATTCCTATCCTATGCATCAAATGGCATCTCTTTCTCTATAGGAATTGAGATGCATGTCATCTCACTTCCTATGATTTTCATATTCCTATAAAATTCCTATCCTATGAATGAAAGGAGGCCTCTGTTGGAGTAACTACTGTAGCTAGCAGTACTGCTGGTACAGTAGTTTTCTTCAAGAAGCGGAATTCAACGAAGTCATGATGGTTCCTTCGTCCGAGAAACTTCAAAGTGGGAAGTGGGCCTGTGATTTGACGGCTCATTAGTCATTGTTAGTGCGGCACAATGACCTGGGTGACTCTCCCTTGGAGTTCTGCGTGCATGGCAAGTGGACCAGGATGGTCGACGTCCCACATTTTGGCGAACGGAAGTATTCTTTCCGATATCGAGGAGCAATGAAACCGCGTGGTATAGTATCATTGCTGATTTATAATCATTTTTTATTTCTGATGAATGCTAGCATTTCAACTCTTACAACGAAGGGTGCCAAACACAGCACGTGTTGGATGTCCCACACGTCAGCGAAAGGAGTGGGACATGAACAGCGTGGTAGAGCCCAGTGTAAAAAAACAAATAGTGTAGTAGAGCGTCTCCACTTCTTCCACTTCTGTGTCGGAGACCACACGTAGTAGTACTTAGTGGTATGAACGATACAAAGTGTGACCTGGAGAGAAAGACACGTCTAGTTGGAAGGTCTCGGGGCATACAAGTAAACAAATATAAAAGTTAATATGTGCCTCCAACTAATATAGTAGTAGTAGAGTACTTAGGCACGTACTCCATAACATCACCGTGCATTGAACGTACAACATTTAGTGGTAGTACGTAGTAAGAGACAAATGCCGCCCAAGAGTTCCCTTCTCGACCCACTTTTGGGTGTTTGGTAGAGTGTATGGAGGGTGCATGAGTGCAAACTAGTTTAGCAAAAATACACTAGAAGCATGCATGAACAGAGCATGCATGAAGAGGGGTGTTGAGTTGAGCATGCATGAAGAGGGGTGTTGAGTTGAGCATGCATGAAGAGGGAACAACTATGCAGAGACGATAACACAACCAAACGCACCCTATATGCCACACATGTTCATACCATTTGTGCCTTTCTACTTCACTTACTGCGCTACATTACTCAGGTTCGTACGTCCACTCCTGGGTGCATGCCCGTCTCGTAGTTCTAGTCCCACATGTTCTTCGTATAGATGGAATGATCCTTGCATAACACGTGCACCTTGATGCTAGATGTCTCGCGTGTTGGCAAAATGATGAACAAAGCTCACGTAAAAAAAATAGAGTGGAAGAACATAGATTCCAGATGACCGAGAAGGAGCAAGGAACCTCGTGGTGGAGCGTCTGCACTCATAATATTTAATATTATTCAGCGATATAAAATTAACCAATCATCTCCACAGTGGACTGGAAGAGTACGAAACACGGGAGCCCAATGTAGTTACATCATACTAGTACATGGCTAACCCACACTATCACCATATTTCTTGGCTTCCGTGCGACACCTATCTCTAGTAATCCAGCAGCATGTATCGCTTCTCCCTGCTTGTCTCTACCACAGTGCGGCGGGCTGGCATTTTTGCCGTCTATTGAAGTTGGTTAACTCATCACATGTTAGCGACATGCCAAGAGCATTCTGAAAAAATTCCTTTTACGTTCCGTTTTCAAAAACAAAAATTCCTTTCACGTACAAATTTGCCTGTATGCTTTGAGCAACTTGCATGTCCTATACTGCTCCTATTTGATACTCTAACTTAGCTAGAGGTTAGACTAACTCATGACTAAGCCTGAACTAACTGTAGCCAAAGAGGTGTTTGGGTGACAAGGTTAGATTGACAATAAATACACTTGATGGAGGGAGAAAAGTGATTTTTCAGTGGTCCCAATGAGAACTATCTCCAGTTAGCACCTCTTGGGTGGGATAGTTTTTTTTGGTGGGTTCGGTGCAACTTGCTCCAATTTAAACCCTCATGCTTGGATACTTTAGGGCTATTTGAGCCCCAACTAGCTCAAACTAACTCTAACCCATGGATCTAAATAGGGCCTATGGCCAGTCTCAACGCGGAGCAGTCGCGTGCACCGGGAAGCGGCGCTCTCTCGGCCGTCGCGCCACTTCAAAGCCGGCGCCAGTGAGAGGTCACCTCCACTCTGGCCAGGCATTAATGCAGCACTGACGCTCCAGGGCGACATTGACCGTTTCATGCGGGAAGCGCGCGCTGGCAAGGGAGTATAGGTTTTGAACCGTTTCAGGTGTAGTACTCGTAGTTTGCAAAACTACTCAATTATTGCACTCAGTTTCCTAAGAAATTGTGGTAAAAAACGTTACTCCACAGCCTGCTTCCCTTCTCCTTCCTCTTCCACCGCCCGCGCACGTCCGTGGGAAGCGACCAGTCAATCCTTATATAGGAGTGCTAGCACAAAAAGATGCATGCATGACCACTAAAATTTCCATATTAAAGCGCCGCTCCGGCGGGAGTATGGCGTATGTTGTTACCTTCGGCCGGGCCATGGCTACCGGGCGACGACGACCTGAGAAGAGGCGGCGGGAGGGGAATGAATGCAGCTACTGTTTGGGTTCGCCTTCCGGCTTAAATAAATGCGCAGCATAACGTGTACCCGCGGGTGCACAAATTGTAACATACGTGTCTGCTTAAGTGGGCGTCACGTAACTGGTGTGTGTGTGAGAGAGAGATTCTGAGAGAAAGAGTGCATGTGTGCGACTCTACTCTTCGGACATGTACTCAACCTTTTGCATCAGGATATAAGTATAATGGTATTTACTTTAGCTAGTGATTTACGTGGCCATGTTAACGTGGTTGTGTCAAAAAAATGTCACTTCCTTCTCATGATTTGCGTTATATAATTACAAGCAAGATTCTCGTGCATTGCTCGGAACATCAATATGCATTTTTTTACAAAACACCTGTTGTGATTGACCCATGCAGGAGTAATCCCATGTGTAAAAACTAATGATATCTCGAGAATTTTATTGGAAAACTAGTATCTCGAGAATGTCATCAAAAAAATGAAAGATGAGAGATAAGGCGAGAAGGAGTGGAGCGTGGTGGTGACTGGTGGTCGGAATGGGCGGAGGCATGGGGATGGGCGGCGCCGGCAGGCGGCAGCGGCCACCATGCATGCTAGATTGTTCCAGAGACTTATTCCATTTTTAATTGCTGAGCAATGAGGTTGTGGGAGATAATGATGTGGACAGAGGTGCGGGTATCTTTGGTAAAATTATCATAGTTTGCTTTCTATCCGTCAGATATAGATCATACGGTGTGTATTACAAGATGGCAGGCACACCATCATTGCCAACTCGTTTTTTATAAGGGTACAGATGATAAGTTTGCTGACTACTAAAGTAAAGTGGAATTTGTCCAAGTTATGCAAGTAAATAAAAGTTATTGTTTATCATACGCGTAAGGTTGGATGAAGGGTGGTAGGAACAAATGCTCCGCCTAGAGCATGTGTGTGTAAGATGGAATCTTAGTGTGTGTGTGTGGGGTGTGTGTGTGTGTGAGAGAGAGAGAGAGAGAGAGAGAGAGAGAGATGGAGTCTTAGTGTGTGTGTGTGTGGGGGG
>NC_057795.1:113202322-113205297 GCF_018294505.1 Triticum aestivum
TGTGTGTTCTACCCATCCAGGCGGAAGTTATGTGCACAAAAGAGGAGAACAATTCGATGTGGCGTTAGGATTGAGGGTAATTAACTACGTATGGAGACATAGAGACCTTGAACGTGCATGTGTGAGAGGTATACATGTATACGTGGGATGTGTGTGTGTGTGTGCGCGCGCGCATGATCGAGATAAAAGAAAGAAGACATAAGTCATAAGATCAACAACATGGGAGAGACGGATCGGTCTGACAATATGCATGCATGTGAGAATGCAGGGAAGAAGGCCCGACAATTGAGCATGTGTTTTTGTCTTTAAGAGATAGTGGCGTGGGCTGGAGCATGCATCTATGGCGAGCAGAGGGAGTGAGGCACAATGATTCTGCAAAAGAGATCAACCTATAAATGCATATGTATGGAGAGACATATATAGTGTGGGTGATAGGAAGCAAGACTCCGTGCGAGAAAGAAATGTTAACGGAGAAACTACAAATAGATACAGAGATGGAGATGCTAGCTAGAGGGACATCCGCTAGTTTGGGTGTTGGAGATGACCACCGGGTGGTTCAGAGGGTGAAGTTATATATGTGTGTGAGAGGGCACTTGACTGCATGTAGAGAGAAACATATGTAGTGTGCGTGATAGGAATCAAGAGTGAGGGCGAGAAAAAAGGTTGATGGAGAAACAGATAAATAGAAAGATAAAGATGCTAGCTAGTGTGCATTAGAGATAGGAGTCGAGTGGATCAGAAGGCTGAGTTATGTGTGTGGGTGTGAGAGATATAGAGAGAGGGTGCATGTGAGTCACATACAAACAGATATTAGAGAGAAATGAGATCCCGAGAGACGGAGTTTTGTGTCTGTGAGAGAGAAAGATATTTCACAACGAGTGTGATAGCTAGAGAGACATATGAGGGAACGCAAGATATATCTAGGGAGAGAGAGTGTGTGTGAGCGGCATACAAGAGAACAATGGAGAAATATGAGACCCTGGGAGACAGAGTTTGTGTTTGTGTGTGAGAAAGAGATATTTAAGAGGAAGAGTCGTAGGTTATCATATCTAAGGAGCGAAAGACATCTCTGTATGAGGGGTGTGCGAGTGGCACACATCGGAATAGTAGAGAGAAATGAGACCCCGGGAGACAAAATTTTGTGTTTGTGTAAGAGAAAGAGATTCCACATGGAGAATCATAGTTAGAGACACATAGTAGGGAGCGAGATATACTTAGAGAGAGATAGAGTGATGAAGGTCGAGGGAGAGAGTACCGTCAGTGTGTTACGAAGATAAAAGATCATTCTCGACATACAGGTAGCACGAGAGATACCTGAGAGACGATGAACGCGTATAGGTCCAGCGAGATAGTCCTATATAAGCATGAGTGATAGCTATATGAGATGAATATCTGGATTAAAGGGGATTCAAATATTTAAACTGGAGATCACGACATCGATAATATCGTAACGCAAATTGGTGTATCAGACATGCATATTCATTTGAATTTGGGCACACGTGTAATGTTATATAGTTTATCAATATTGCTGATCCATAGATTCTTTAATTACAAACAATGCATGGTTTATATGCAATTAATGTTTAAACGGGATTACACTATATGTTGCGTGTGTGAAACACATTATACATGTTTGAGAAGTAAAAAAAACCCCGCATGAAACAAACATTAATTGGAGACAGTTAGCGAGGAATGCATACTTTGGATTTCAACATAAAGTGGTTTCAAATATTTGAAAATCCAAATTGATGGATACAACCTTATGAATCTGAGATCATGCCATTTGTAAACCATATTTATGTATAAATGGTGTTGTGCTTTTGAAAGTATATATATAAAAATGATGTATATAGAATGAATTCAAATTGAAAATGGATCCCACCCGAAAAAAATAGAATACAAACGGGATTCGAATTGAGTTGGCACGAGCGTAAACATGCACTGTGCAAAATTTGAACGAAGCGGGGAAAGTCGCAGTAACCATCCGAAACCAAAATCTGCGAGATGGAAATTACTACTGCCTATCCCTGCCACGCAAAGCCTATCTGCTGGATTTCTATAGATTTCGATAAGGTAGGTTTGTAATTTCACCCAAATGTGACGTAACCGCCTCTCACCCGGATTCATACACGGTGGGCGCCAAAACACAGTGTGTCCTCGGCCGAAATCGACTCCCTCCCCGATTCATATTCATATACACGGTGGGCGCCAAAAACAAACTCTCATCGGCAAAAATATTCGGTGTATGCGAGATTACCGTCCTATCCCCAACTGACTAATGTTGCTGTGATGTAGTAGAAATTTGAAACGGGGGCTGAATTTGTAAATTCTCGCATTTGAGACAAGCGCGACCTGAATACATGTTTCCCCCTTCCTCTCTACCTCCCTTTTCCCCATTCGTACTCCGTGGGCGCCAAAACACCCTCTCCACCCCACCCTCCTCCGTCCGCCACCGCCCGCCACCCCATCCACCGCTGTCCTCCTCCACCATGCCGAAGCTGATACGCCGCCGCCGCCGTCCATTACAAGAGATCGACCTCTCTCATCCATGGCTTCGGACCGGGATCCTTGCATCCCGTCCTCTCGCTTCATCCCTGCCGTCGTCCACCTTGCCGGCGCGGCTCCTACGACCGTCTCGTCCACCGCGCCCCGCCGCCACTGTCTACCCTCCTAGATCTGGTTCCATACTGCCGATAGCCATCGCTACCGCATCACCGTCAAATTCTCAGCAGATGCATACACGACGCCGCACCAGAGGCGGTACTCTTTCGTATATGCTCAACTTATTTATCGCAACAAGAAAATAGATCGCCACTGCTTTACTCTGATTTCTTGTCTTGATTGCGAAGTTGCCTTTGTCCGGTTTGCACCTTCAGATCTGCCATGGCACGCTCAACACTATACTCCCAATGCTTATGGTTTTCCCCTTTTATATTCCACACTAGTTAAATCACAGTAGACTAAATCAGAGCCCA
>NC_057795.1:113505572-113677321 GCF_018294505.1 Triticum aestivum
CCCTCCACTCGGCCCCTTGCACCATCTTCTAGCCCCCCACCAGATTTTGCCACATGTAAAATCTAGCAGACTCCATGGTTGAACTTAAGCATAATGCACAAACCTCAAAACAATAGTGGTTCTCCTTTGTTCTAGAATCTTCCGTATCATAACTGGCCAGACTTTTTTTCTAGTTGAATTGCCATTATTTGTTTTTTACTTTATGCTTTACAACACACAATTCCATGAATCATAAAATATATTAAGGGCTTCTTTGATTCAAAGGATTCTCAAAGGAATTTTGGAGGATTCTAATCCTTAGGAATTTTTCCTATCTTGGTTGTTTGATTCATAGGATTGTAGACCATAGGAATTTTTCCATATGATTCATTTGCACTAGATTTCATAGGAAACATTCCATCCACTCAAACCTCTTTAAAAGAATTTTGCATTTTTTCTATGCACAATCAAACACTCGTACAATCCTGTAGGATTCAAGACGACATTCCACTATAATCCCATGTTTTTCCTATTCTTGCGTTTTGGAAATCCTACGAATCCAAGAGGCCCTAGCTTTTTTATAAAAACTAATTGATTTTGAATGAGATGAACTATAAGAATTAAACGAAGGTCTACATCAGGCATATATGACTCAGAGCTTACATGCTATAGTGTGGTATTTATTCATAAATTGGTTGCAAAATCTGATGCGTGCAATGCACGTGTACCTTACTAGTACTTCGAGTATGTGGAAAACACATAAATTAGAATTCCAATGGCATGCTACATAGTGTCTCTCTTACAATTCATGAAGCCATGTGGCACATGTGGAGGCGTTGTCGCGACCTCCTTGTGTGGATTGATCACAGTGACATGATGCTGGTTCTAGAAGAATGTACTCGTCCTCCCTGAGCCATACTGGCGGTACATGAACGAAGCGAAGATGTGCATGCACGCCACACACACACTCATTCCCTCGCACGCACACACGGGTACACGGGCAGACGCAATTTTGTACCAAGATCCACCCGATGTGATAATTTGACGCGTGTAAAGTCGTTCACTTCATTGATGGTCAATTAATACAACGCATGCGAATTGAGTGGACGTGAGGGCGGAAGAAAGACATTACTACTCCACTGCACACATGCGAGTAGTTAAATCATGGGATGCAAGTAGTACTTCCATTGGTCTCCTTCGTATTTTGTGCCAATTTTTGGCAGTAACATAATATTTACGCATTTGAGTAGTGTAGTCTACTTGAAATTTTCATTCCACTAAACTCATCGGGAGCCGTTTCGGGCCTCGAAACCAAAACCATCAATTAATCTTTACCTTTTTCACATCACATTCAAAAGTACTAGTGCTACAATTAACTGCAAGCCTGCTCACACCTACTACTACATACCAAACCTGAATGTGTTCCCACTATGCAGGTATTAGTACTATTGCTAGTACTTAGGTTATAAAAAGGGGAACTACCTAACCGAAAATTACTCTACCTTTCCTCCTCATAAGTGCTTCTACTTCGTCCGTCCTTGCCATGGCCAGTGGGCAGAGCTCTAGGTCGAGAACTACTCGTAACAAGGGAGCGGCAACCAAGGCTGTGGAAAAAAAGAGAGGGATCGCCGCCATGTAGAGACTTCGAAAGATCTCTCATGGGCAGGCGATGGCTCCCAGGAGCGCCCTAGCCGCGGAGGCGAACATGCCGAGCCGGCGGCGCTGGAGTCGTTATCCCTCGACGGCATGCCTGATCAGCTCAATAAGCACCTCAATAAGCAGAAGGAGTTCATCCACGGGTTGGTGCAGCTGCTGAAGGAGAGCCTCGACGACATGCCTTCTGAGCTAAATAAGCAGGGGGAGTTGACCGTCGGCTTGGTGATGCTGCTGAAGAAGAGCATTACCTCAGAGAAGAAGGCGACCGGCGAAATCCTGCAACTTCAAGAGGACGACGCGAAGCTCTGCCACGAGCTCGACCTATTGAAGGAGAAGAACGCCGGCTGGAATAAGTTGCGTGAGAATAGTAGTTCCTTGATGAAGATGCTTCACGCCCTCGTCATGGAAAAGAAGGAGGAGTTGGCGAAGCTCCGCATCAAGCACCCGGCTGCTATCAAGGTACGTAATGTGGCCATGGAACAGATGATGAAGGCTCACGTCAAGAAATCCCGCATCATGGACATAATGAAGAAGATGGCGGAGGAGACGCGCAAGGAGATGGAGGTCGTGGAGGCGATGAAGAAGCAGTTATGACTCCACGGTGAATTAGATCATTTGGGGTGATAATCTTCCTTCTTCTTTTGCTCCCGTGTTTCATCTTTTGCTTCGGGTGTTTCGCTGCACGTGTCACGTTCTCTGCGAGGCATGAATAGAACAATGCTAACAATGAGATGACTAGCAAATTAGATCATTTTTATCGCCATATGGCACTAGGCTGCCGTGTTTCATGCTCCTCTGTCGTAGTACTACTCCAGTGGAAAACTTGAGTATACCGCACGGTTCTTTGCTCCTCCTCAGGTCGTCGGCACATTTATACGAGCAGTCAAATCACAAGGCCCCGCCTTCTAGCAGTAATGAGCCATCAAATCACAAAGGCCCTCACCTCTCGTGAAACCAACCAAGCTAGACTGCCCCACCCTCTAGCCTTTTAAAAAATGTATACTTTTGTACAGTAGTAGTATCGATGGATTGCGCCATGGAGCAAAACTTGAAATTAAAAAGAAGGTGGTACATATAGAGAGCTTTCGTCAATAAATTATGCATATATACTATTAAAAAAGCTAGTACGTGCTTAAATGGGGTGCTAAATTCTATTAAAGAAATTAGCATACCTATTTAATTCTTGGGTTCTTATTATTTATGGCACTAGTTGTGTATCACTACTCAATTTTTCCATTAGAAGTTACAACTACTCAAAAATGCCATCGATTCATGAGATGCCTGCTCAAAAATGCAATTAGATATCTCAAAAATGCCATCGTTAAGTTAGATGTTTGCTCAAAAATGACATTAGACATTGTTATTTTCATGTCAAACCTGTTGACCATGTTACATGACAAAAATAAGTCAATTCTCACAATGATAAGTGTGGCCCCGCTTGTCAGGAGTAGCCAAGCGAATAATTTTACAGGAAAATGAGAACGCTGTTGGGATCAAGTAGGCCCCATACTTTATTTTACTATAGTGAGATAGAGGGAGAGCAGGCATGTTGATCCATCGGTATTTATTTCATTATAACATGGCAAAAGAGATTTGAGTCACAATAATGGTGTCCAGCACAACCCACCCTCAAATAAAACTAAGCACCCTGGAATTCTTTGACAAAACTAAGCACCCTGAAATTCTTTGACAACTAAACTGCTGGCTATATGATGTTGGCAATATATATTGTACGTATATAATGTGAAGAAACGAGTGGTAGTACAATACCAACTAAAAGATGAAATATAATAAATACTAGTATGTATGTACTGAAGAGTTAAAGTAACAAGAAGAAACATAACATAGTTCTGCTGGGGGCTCAGCACAACGCACCCCTCAAATTAAACTAAGCACACCTGAAATTAAACTATGCAACTAATCTGGTAGACACTGCATTAGAACCACCATGAGCAACAACACTGCCACCTTACCGAGAGTCCTCGTCCACGTCCTCGACTTCGTCCTTGTCCCTCTTTCTCTTGGTCGATACTTCTTTGCTCGAAATGCACACTTGGCTCTTTCTCTTCATCCAACCCTTGTAGATATTGAAACAAAGGTAGCCATCCATTGCAGCATAGTGGATGTGGTATATATCTAGTAAATTCCACTTCCATGCATGACGATGAAACGTGTACAGAGGTTTCTCTAGTCTACCGTATGAAGGATGAACCATGGTTCCTGCCAGGGTCAGCATTGAAGGCTGACCACTGGAGGGCAGTAGCTGATTCTTCTGGAGGTCGAAGGGGTTGCCTACAACGAGGCCTATCTGACCGAGGACTCTTTCATCGTTCATAAAGTCTATAGTAACAAATTTGACTAGGCCGCTCTTGAGGAAGTTCTTAAAATCCTGGCATTCAACGTCGGTATGGCATATGTGGTAGACCAAGCATAAGTCATGCACGCAAACCTGGATCAGGGCGGGCTTCTTCTTCTCTTCCTCCTTTAGATCCTTCTCTCGTCCCAGGACTGTGGTGTACTCAACATCTAGCCGAGCAACCCACTCATCATTTGAGTTTTCGAACATGCGTCTGAAGCGAGCAAGGCATCCTTTCACCGTCGTGGAAGAACGAGTGTAGATGACATCGAACTCATCGTCGGTGATGGTTCTAGCCTTGTACTCGCCACCGATCATGGGGATTTGAGACGCCATGGATTTGGGAGGAGGGTTAGGATTAGTGGAACTGCCGTAATGTGAAAGGATGGAACGACTAGGAGCAAACTGCCGTAATGTTAAAGGACGTCCCGGGGACGAGTAGGAGCGAACTGCCAGCATGCGAATGGCAGGGTAGTGGTTTTCCATTCTCCCATGATACGGGCTTCCGAGAGCCCTTGGATCAGAGATTGAACGGTTGCATGGTGTCATTCTAGACCTATGGGTGAATATCCTATCCTGGAGGGTTATTCTGCAAATTTTCATCAACTTAGCATGCGACCGTTTGATCTCAGATCCAAGGGCTGCCAGCAGCCAGTATCATGGTCGCGCCTACCACAACCACCGCCTCGCTCACGCGGTCGCACCCTTGGAGATTTAAAATGGTGCGTTAGGCTATCTGATGTTGGCACGCCATACATAGTCATTACTTAGTCACTCATACTACAACAAGGTACGCTATAAGGTTGGCTATAAGTGTATTTTTTTTACTTCTCTCTATCTCTTTCTTTGTAGTATTTCTTGCATTTGCCAAGGAGTGACCTCTTCCAATGAAATGGTGCTTAGATAAGGTGCTAAGGGCATTAAATGGCGTAGCAATCAAGTCCCCAATGCATAGGTGCTTAGTTTTTTGTTGCTAAGTTTGCTTCATTTAATTAGCTACAGACTCAAAATTGTCTTTTCACCTAGGTACACGCGCTTAGCACCGTTTCTTCCTTGGGTCACCAAACTAGTCTCTCTCTTCTCAATTAACTTGCCACATTAGACTTTATGACTATGTGGCAAGCTTAGCACCTGTAGGAGCAAGTAAGTACAATAGTGGGCTATAAGCCCGCTTTACATGGCATTTTTGCATACGTGGAGGAAAGAGGCAAGGAAAAAGTGGAGAAGTGGGCTCTCATGCAAGAGCCAACCTCTACATGGTGGAGCATTGGGAGAGGCACCTGAATGGAGGTGGTCAGGAATCGGGAGACTCACGCTGGTCGTAGAGCCATAGTTATAATGATAATGGCAAGTCAAATCACGGGCCCCCACCTGTCCAGCAGTAACTCACTGTCAAATCACATAGCCCTACGTTTGCAGCAGCCTACTCCCTCATCTTCTCGTGTCTCTGTCGAACCGACTAGGAGGAACTGCCCCGCCTCCGTGCAGGAAAAGCCCCGCCCTCGACTTTTAAATAGTACAATATACTAATTTTGTATCCATGGATTGCGCCATGGAGCAAAGCCTCAAGAAAATGGCGGTACACACGTACGGAGTATACAACACGCCCTCGCGTTCGCGTCGCACCCCAGACGGTCTGTCGGTCTGGCACGCTGCTCTCCGAATGGAACACGCGTCATATTGTGTTTGCACACACATGTGGGACCACAATTGAGAACTGACCATAGGCACACTCCCCAGCCCCACAAGTCGGGTGACTTAATAGAAGAGAGAGACGGGTGATAGTACTAGAGAAGTGTTGTACTACGTTGGTGCCTGGACGATCCCTGCGAGACACGGAAGATCAGTTCATCCATGCATGTGACTAGACTCCAGCAGACACGCCTAGATTGGGTATCATATACATATCGTGTAGGCTGTGTTGTACAGGGTTGTAGTTCTGGTGAGAAATCTAAAAAAGGTTATTGTCATCTCACAAAATTAGGTGTCATGTGCTTTGGATCACTTCGAGGGTTAAACAACGACAACTGAGTTGGGCTAGTCATTGGGGGCACATGCACGAAGACTACTCGGCTGCCATCTAGGTCAAGCCGACTATGTTAATTAGGACATCTATCGATGGACCCCTTTTCTATGAGTTTATCTTTAATTTGAGCTTTGATCCTCGTCTAGTTTGTCCGTCGAGATTCATGTTGTCTCCTTTGGGAAGTCAGGTTACGATTTCTTGTCATGTGGCATTTTTTCGTGTTATATGTTATAATCCGGTGCTTTAGATCAAAATGATGACAACCACACTCCCGGGGCACGTGCATGAAGACTTAGTACAACACTTCTCTAGTACTATCACAATGGAGAAGAGGGAGAGGCGAGACAGTGGTTTTGGAATGGAGATGATGGAGAGGAGAGAGGAGGTGGTTTTGCAATGGAGAAGAGGGAGAGGAGCATGCGACAGCGATTTAGGATTGGACGAGAGGGCCGGCGCGCTGTGAGTGGATCAAAATCAAAATCAATTTACCCTTCAATTAAGAAAGCGACCCCACATAACTAGTCTTCCTTTATTCTGGGTCATAATTGACCATGATTTTTGCAAATAAAATATATGTTATATGTTGCAAAAATAATATAATTTGAAAATACATTCAGATACAAACCAAACGATACAATTTTTGGTGACATGCATTCACATTTTGCTTGTCAAATACAGTACGTGGTCAAACTTTGACCCAAAATACGCAAAACAAAAAAATACTTCCAAGAACAGCGCCACTCTTCCGCTCTTCTCGTCTTAAACCACCGCTGCTCCTCTCCTCTTCCAATCTAAATCCAGCCCCACTCCCCTCCTCTTCCATTTCAAAACCACCGCCCCTCCTCTCCTGTTCCAATCCAAACCAGCATCGCTCCTCTCCTGTTCTAATCCAAAACCCGCGCTGCTCCTCTCCTCTTCCATTCAAAAACCACCGCCGGCGAGTGAAGGTGCTGTGGAGAAGTAGATCGATGGAGGAGTACAACCGATACGTGAGGATCACAGACGGAGACCCTGTGAAGCTAGCTAGGATGTTGGAGATACAGTCTTGGTTTGACAACAAGGACCAACTAGCGGCGTTGGCGACATCCATGGCCAAATATCTGTAACAGAGCGAAAAGGCGGCGATACTCCCGGAGGGAGTCGCACGGGAGTACATAGAGCTGCTCCTTTGGGCCATGGAGCAAACAGATTCATCGAATCCGATCGTGAGGGAGCGGTGGTGGGAGTATCGATCCCAGATTGAGCATCCACCAGAGATTGAAGGATCGAGCATCTACAGGGTGCCGTTTGTGAGGGTGTCGTGCTAGAGCGAGCCGGTGGAGTCTTCATCAACCAAACCCAATTGCAAGAGGAGAAAAGAAGTTGGACGGATGATGCTTTCCCGCCATCCTCCCCCTCGCCGTTCACATCGTCTCACGGGGCGGCTGTCTGCCACCGAGGAATAGGAGGGGACTGCCCCCCATCCCAATAGTCGGGCAGGTTCTGAATTGTCATGAGGAGCTTAGGGTTGTTAGTATTTGGAGGTTGTGAATTGTGTTTTGTGTTGTGTATTTTGA
The DNA here is from genome assembly GCF_018294505.1 of Triticum aestivum. Taxonomy (NCBI): domain Eukaryota; kingdom Viridiplantae; phylum Streptophyta; class Magnoliopsida; order Poales; family Poaceae; genus Triticum; species Triticum aestivum. The sequence goes on from NC_057795.1 coordinate 113,513,146, forward strand.
GAGTACTTTCAGATATGAATGTCTTTTGAATTTCAGATTTGTAGTATTGAGCATATGAAGTATTTTATTAATTCTAGAGATCTATTTTTAGCACTTAAAAGAATGTAGTTTCATAGGAATATAAAAGTGCAGACAATGTGATTCTCAGATAAGAAACTGCAAGTTCAGTTTCAGATAAGAAACTGCAACTTTCAGAGGCAGAGCATTTATATTAACACGGCCTTTTCAAATAGGGTTAACATCATGTTGGAAGTTTTATTCATGGTCGAAAAGGGAACTACCAGCCAGTTAACATCATGCTGATCAACATTCATGCATAGCACATCTTCATATGATGCACAGTCAAAAAGATATGCTATCTTCAAAATGCCCATACAATGTCGAGTGTGCGAAACACAGAGAAAACGAGGGACGAAGTTTTGGCAAGTGTTGGACGTGGTGTGCATAGATGACAATGGGGGCCCACATGTCAATAAAGGCATAGGCAAAAAATTTGGAGATATTTTCCCTGCACAGGTGGAATCGAACCCGGGCGGAACAGCTGTCGGGTAGTGTCACTTGGCCACTAGGCTAGTTCAGTAGTTTCACTACTAATAAGGCACTTCCTCAGGTGGTCGGATCCCCTCCTACACCTTTGTGCCCTTGCTGCGACGCTGCTGTCCGCCATTGTGAACATGCTGAACAAATGAGAGGAATCTGGAGAGGACTCTACGTGGAGAGGCAGACAGTCGGGACCCACCAGGTCTATGGCCGTACGCAAGCAAATGCCTGATCAAAAAAATACTTCCTCCTAATGCTATACTGACGTTGGGGCGCATGGGTTTGTCAACATAGTTAAAAAAATTAGGTGCTTCAACGTAATTACTATAGGAGATAAATTCACAACGAAGCCGGAGAGCTGGCAAGTATCATTTAATATCACTGGGGTAGCAAGTATCAGCTGGGTTTTGGGCTGCCTCGTCTAGGCTTTCTTTTTTAACATGCGCAGCCAACGACATGCCAGTTTGTATTTTCTTGAGGTCCATCATGTATCAACCAGCCTATGGACCTCCCATCCGAGGTTTTATTTTTCTTGAAACATCGGCAACCCAATTTATGTATTTTTTTTGTAGAAAACACAAAGGTCTGTTCTATTTTTCTATATAAGAATAGGAACGCCTAGTCCAACTTATGTTTCCCTTCTAACTATATTACATATATTTAAATTATTTTATATGTTAATATATATTATTTTTATTTTCATCATATATTTAACAGATACTTACATATGTAAGAAAACAATATCCCACATCTTAGTAACTTATAAAAATAATTTCTTAACAATAAAATCCTGGATTTTATTGGCACGAAAATCCTAGCGATTATGTACAAAAGCTTGGTAAGATTTAAGGATGAATGTAATAATAAATCACTTATTATTTAAATATATTTATAATAAAATGCTCAGCCCCTGTTTATTTTTTGATAACATTGCTGGCCCAACCCAACATTATAATTAGAATCAGCCCAGCAAAATCGTGTATTTCGAGAAAGTGCAAATGGCCTGTAATTTTTTAGGAAAAAAATGAATGGGCCGCATGGACGCTACATTATTTGTTCATCCAGCCCATCTAATGGACTGTAATTCAAAAAAAAGATCAAATTGACTGTAAATTCTACCCCACAAAACAAAGACTATAAATTCTGAAAAAATGGGTTGAATACATGCCACATTTTTGGAGGCTGAAATGTGGGTCAATAGGTTGAAGCCAACACAAGTCGTTGTTAACTTAATCAACAAATGATTCTGACATCGTTAGCCGTTGGATTTACATCCAACGACCGACATCCATCTTCAATCTCTCGTCTTCTTCCTCCAGCGCCGCTGGGACCACCTCCCGCCTGCTGCTGCTAGCAGCTCTGCTTAGCACGCTTCGTTGTGAAGCGCTACTCCACCGTTGGCCAAGACATCCCTCCACCCTCCACACCTCCTATTCTTCTCTACTGACTGCTGAACCACACCGCACTAGAACTAGTTAACCCTCGTACACCTCCCTATCCGTGACTCTACTCCCGCGTCTTCCCATCTCCGGCTCGTTGCTGTTCGGGGCCTCACCGTCATCCACCACCTTGGATGCGCTCGGTGCGGCGTGGTCAACATGGACAACGAATGACACCATTGGAAGTAGACTGTGCGTGGGGAGGCTGACAGCTAGGTCCACGGCCGCACGCAAGGAAATGCCTCCTTATTACGCGCAAAATAATGATTCCTCCACCTGACAGCTGGGCCCCACCAGAAGGGCCTCTATATTTCATGAAAAAAAACTTCCCCCTACTGACAGGTCGGACCCACCAGCTATATCTTCACACACAAGGAAGTGCCTCCTTATTACGCACAAGAAAATGAATACCCCCTGCTAGCTGGGACCCACCATAGTGGGAGGCGGACTTGTGGGCCAACTAAGTTGACGGGGACGGAGGGCTTTGTTAACTTAGTCAATCTGAACGTTTCTAGCTCAAGTGACCGTACGATGTCCATCCAACGACCGTACTGCTTCTTCAACCTCTGGTCTTCTTGCTCCAGCCGCCCAAACCAGCGCCGGTCGTGCCGCGTGCTCCTGCCTCCCGTGGCCGGTTGTGATGCCGCGGAGGCCTCACCGCCCCCTACTACTCCCACCATTGGCCAGGCCATCCCTCTACTCACCCACCCCTCCTGTTATTCTGCCGCGATGGCAGCCTCACGCTGCAGCTGAACCAGTGAACCCTCATACTCCTCTACGCGTGGGCATCCACTATCGCGTCTTCCCCAGCTCCGTGTCGTACCCTAAATAGGTCTCGCCGTCGTCCACCGCCCTGGTGCTCTCGGCATGGCATGGTCAACGTGGTCAAGGAACGACTTCCATCGGAAGAGTACTGTACGTTGATAGGCTGACAGCTGGGTCCAGGGCAGCCGCAAGGAATTGGCTCCTTATTACGCGCAAAATAATTATTCCTCCACCTGACAGCAGGGACCCATCGGACGGGCCACTGTATTTCGTGAAAAAAACGTTCCCCCCTGACCGCTGGGACCCACTAGCTACATCTTCGCACGCAAGGAAGTGCATCCGGGCAAAAAAAAAAACAATTCACCCCCCTGACTGCTGGGACCCACCAGCTACATCTTTACACGCAAGGAAGTGCCTAACAGTCGGGACCCACCTGGTCGAAGCGTACGTAGCATTGTCATTCTGGTCGCGAACGTGTACGTACATACTGGTCGATGTAGACGCGCACGTGTCATAGTAGAGGCGCGCACGTAGCATGTACACATACGTACAACGGCCAGGGTGCAAGAAAGTAAATACGGCCACATACGTACATACGGGCAGGGTCTCGAACGCCTACTCGCGCATACTTATGACTAGGGTTCGTGTACATGGCTGGGTCAGAACAGAGAAACTACATCATCATCGTGTTCATGGGGAGGCAACGGAATGCGTCGTGTTCATCGGGAGGCAACGGAACGCGTGGGATCCAACCGGCTTGGACGGAACAACTGATGGAAATGAGGCCTGGCGTACCATAGAACGGAGGAAACGGCCTTGTGTTCGACCGACCACGTTTGAAACGGGACTGTGTTCATCGGGAGGGGTCTGGCGTACCGCAAAACAGAGGAAACGGACTTGTGTTGGACCTCCTACGGTCGAAATAGGGTCATGTTGATCAGGAGGGGTGTGGCATACCACAAAACGGAGGAAACAGACTTGTGTTGAAGCACTACGGTCGAAACGGGGGTCTTGTTCATCGGGAGGGGTGTGGTGTACCGCAAAACGGGACTCCACGGGATACTGTTCATGTCCACCGTCGACCTCCTCCAGCCTCCATGGGCTACTGTTCATCCACTATTGAGCTCCTCCACCCTCCACCTGCGACTGTTCATCCACGGGCTCCTGTTCATCCAGTCTCCACCGCGCGCTACTCCACCGGCTACTATTCAACCAGCCCTCTCCACGGGCTCCTGTTCAACCACCCCTGCACGAGCTACTTTTCATCCATCCCTCTATAATCTACTATTCATCCAGCCCTCCACGGGGTCATCCTGTTCATCCAGCCCTCCACGGGGTCCTGTTCATCCAGCCCCAACCGGCTCGATTGATCGGGGTCATGTTCATCTAGAGGCAACACCACGGGGTCCTGTTCATCCACTTCCACTAGGAACTGTTCATCCAACCCCCCAGCAACGCTCACTATTCATCCAGAGGCAGCATCGATCGGCTTCAATTCAATTAGCAACAGTGAAGGAATCGCTCGATCGCTCGGGTTTAGTAACGCGTAGCCTGTAGTGCAGTTGCTCGGGTTCAGTTAGGAGATGCCTCGCTCGGGTTCAGTTAGAGCCCAATGCCTTGCACCCACGTGCGTATGATATGATAGAAACATGTATCGCTCGGCCCTCGACCACCCACCGTAACCGGGAACTGCCCAAAATTTTCCTCGCCCTCGCTTCTACCATGGTTTTCTCCATCATGGACGTCCCAAAGAATGTCATGCAGCTGCGTCTCCGGCCCGCCTAGGACGAAAAGCCCATTTTTTGTCATGATTTTTTGTCATAGAAGTAGGAGCCCACCACATCTATGATGATACCGGGTTTCGTCACAATTATCGTCATAGAAGTGTCATAAGTATGACATAATTTTTTTTCATTCGGCCCAAAATGTCACAGATGTGTCTTTTTGTTGTAGTTCGTCAGGTGGGTGTGGTTGTTCAATCATTTGTTCCATAGCGTGCCAAAAGTTTGAACTTGTAGATTAGTGTACCAGATAAGTTACTAATGAAATAAAAACAAACAAAGTAGGTTTCACATTATACATAACTTATTTTGGTGCACTACTATAATACATTAGCATGTATTGTAGTGCCAACTACATAATAAAATCACTTTTGGAACATATGTTTATGTAGCATGCCTACTGCATTGTCTATTTCCTCACATTTGTTGACATGTAAGGATAAAGAGACATGGTTTAAAGTAGGATGAACATAGTATGACATCATTCATATCATGGGCAAACAGATATCAAACAAACAGGCTATTGTATCATTGTGTGGGCACGTGAACATCACAACTAGATTACAGATCAAGACCAAAAGAATATCCTTCCTCTCTTTAAAACCGTGTAAGGTGAAATGATACATTAAGACAATTGTGTATAAAAGTGAATAGAGTTACTGACATTGACTACAAACCAAGCAGTTAAATGAACATATCACAGTAACAACCATCTCAAAGGCAGGAGGAGTAAGGACTTACAACAGTGGCTTGAACTGGTGTGCTCATGCCCTTCATCTTGCTTGTGTGGCAATCCTTGAAGATTTGCACTACATTCGGTTCAGGTTCTTTTTGGTCCGCACGGGCTTTCCTCTATATTTGGAACAAGTCAATATAGATAGGATAATATGGCCGAGAAAAAAGAAGGAAGCACCAGCTATTTACAAGAGCCTTGCAATGTGCAATATAGCTACGAGATCCTGTTGTCTATTGGAATTTCACTTTAGAACAGTTGTTCTTGTTCTTCAAACAGATAGCCTAGAAGAAGATACACTTGTAAGACACATAAGTAAATACAAGTTCAATATGTCATGTCATCAAATACATATACCCTACCTGATACTTTGGATCAGACCAGTGTTTAACAAGGGATGTCCAGTCTTCATCTGTAATATATTCCACTGGAGATGTTTGCGCAATTTCATTGTTAGCATTGCCTTCAAAGTGAGTTTTTCTAAGGTGATACGGATACTATCGTAGAGCATACTAAAAGACATGAGTGCATGCTTGTTTAGTTGCATCATCTTTCAGATCCAACTTGAACCTCATCTGTTGAAAAAAGAATGTGAGTATAATTAGGAGGAAGCTCGAAAGTATGGGACAGAGCAAGATAATATTACAAATTGCGATGAATAACATTACTTACGAATAAATGGTCAAGGATGGTGTTCAACTCAGTATCGTCTTTCTCATTCCTGTACTGGATCCACGTTGGGAGGATACATGCATGGCACCTAACGTCAACGGCTACCTCTGATACTAACTTGGCTGACTCTAAAGCATCACGTGGCCTTTTTAAACCTGCCTCAAAATGGATCTCCATTCTTCCTCCTTTAGATTTTGTTAATTTGTCAAGCATTATCCCTGATGTCTGTTTCTGCTTGCGCCATGGTGCTAGTTCAACAACGAATATGGAAAGTGTTAGTGCACATCAAACTGTGAGAGTACATATAAAGGAGCATGCAACTGCAACTTGACTCAGTCAGGTACCATCTTGGTGTTGATGCTCATGAGGTTCATCTGATCTTGCCAAGTCTTGTTGTGTCAGCAGTGCTTCGGAAGTAGTGTTAGGTGTTAAGGAAGCTTGGGAACTGGCCAGTTGCGGAGCAAACGAATGAGTAACTCGTTGAGATGCCGGTACAGTTGAAGCGGATGCTGCAGCTGGTGGAGCAGGGGATACTATGTTGGTAGATTTAGCCGGTGGACTTGGACCTTCTACTGCACTATAAGTACCAGCAGAATCTCGAGGGCAGATCCTTTTTCGTTGTACCCGATGAGTAAGACCATTCCCTAGATACTATATTCTTTTCCTTGCTCTTTTTTGACTTTGCCATGTCAAGCCGTACCCACAACACAAAAGAATAAAATCGCCCTTCAGAACTCATTGATGCATGATATAGACAAGCAATACTTTGATGTAAGACAACCGTATGAGGATGGAATATGTAAGAAAAACAGGACGATGTGACATATTCACAGCTACGATGTGTACACTAAGTAGAAGGATTTTCAAGAAAATAGAAGTAATGCAAGCTAGACACCATATGAAAGATGCAACCAATATCACTCTACCAAGTTAAAAGTGTCTTGTCACAAGTGGCATTTCGAAAAATTAGAAGCAGTACAACCTACAAATCAATGCAAGATGCAACCACTATCAAACTGCCATGTTAAAAGCGTCCAATCATGAGTGACTGATGCGGGATACACAACAGCAGTACTTTGATGTAAGAACATGGTATGATAGATAGATGTAGTGCATTCTAGACACATAAAGGCATGTCATATGCACATGTATAACGCATATACTCATCAAGTGCAATTTAATCAAAACAGAAGAAATACAGGCTAGACAACATATGCAACATGAAACCAATTATCACACTGTCAACTTAGAGCAAGCACCTGCGGTGGTGGAGTACGGGAGATGAACTCATCATGTAGACTTGGGACCTCAACTGCATTAGCAGTAGCAGTGGCAAATCTAGAGAGTCTCTGTTTGCGTCGGTCTGGAGCACCACCTACATCCCCTAACTTACCCTTTTCCTTCCCCTTTTCTGATATTGCCTTATGAAGTCAAAACCACAAGAAGATGAATAAAATTGGCTCTACATAACTGGTTGATGCATGATACATATGAACACTACTTTGATGTAAGGCAAGCGCAGGATAGGAGGATGGAATATATACAAAAAACACAACGTTGCATATTCATAGGTACGATAGGAGGATGGAATATGTATGAAAAACAGTAAGCAGAAGGCATTTCAACAAAATTAGAAGAAATGAAACCTAGGAACCATATGAACATGCAACCAATATCACTCTATCAGGTAAAAAGTGTCTCGTCGTAAGTGCCATTTCAAGAAATTAGAAGCAGTACAAGCTAGAAGACAATGCAAGATGCAACCTACATCACACTCCCAAGTTAAATGTGTCTTATGGGTAAGTGATTGTTGCAGGTATAAGTTGTAAGCTACACAGACGTGATTCAACAAAATCAGAAGCAATACAAACTAGACATCATACGGAACACGCAACCACATATAACAGTTCCAAGTTAGAGCAAGCACCTGTGATGGTGGAGTAGGGGAGATGTTCTCATCATCTACACAGCTACGTTGATTGTCCAGCCTTGTGTTGTCTTGCGAATCTTGTTGGGAGGATGTCGGAGTAGAATTTGTAGAGACCCTTTGTTTGAGTTGCTCCGAAGGACAACCACCATCCACTGCCGTATTAATTTCCTTCAGCTGTATGGATTTTGCATTGTCAAGTCAAACCAATAAGAAAAAGGAATAAAATTCGCTCTTCCGAACTCATTCATGCATGATACTGACGAACACTACTCGGATGAAAGGCAAACACATGATACGAGGATGGAATATGTATGAAAAACAGGACAACATGACATATTCACACCTATGATGTGGTAAGTAAGTAGAAGGCATTTCAACAAATTAGAAGCAGTGCAAGCTAGACACCATATGAAAGATGCAACCAATATCACTCTGCCAAGTTCAAATTGTCTAGCGTTTCAACAAATTAGAAGTCGTACATGCTAGAAATCATATGCAAGACGCAACCAATATCACAGTGGCGACTTAAAGGTGCCTTATCATAAGTGACTGATGCGGGATATGCAAGAACAGTAGTCTGATGTAAGAACATGGTGTGATCAGATATAGTATGTTCTAGAAACAGGAACACATGTCATCACATGCATTATGTGTAAAGTAAGCAGATGCAATTCAACAAAGTTAGAAGCAATACAAGCTAGACATCATACGCAACATGCAACCACATATAATAGTGCCAATTAGAGAAAACACCTGTGATGGTACAGTAGGGGAGATGTGCTCATCATCTACACAACTATGTTGACTGTCTAGCCTTGCATTGTCTTGCGAATCTTGTTGGGAGGATGGAGGAGTAGAATCTGTAGGGACCCTCCGTTTCAATTGCTCGGAAGGACCACCATCATCCAATGCCTTACCAATTTCCTTCTGCTTTATTCATTTTGCATTGTGAGGTCAAACTGACAAGAAAAAGGAATAAAATTTGCTCATTAGAACTCATCCATGCATGATACTGACGAACACTACTCTGATGAAAGGCAAACACATGATATGAGGATGGAATATGTACGAAAAATTGGACGGCTTGACATATTCACACCTATGATGTGGTAACTAAGCAGAAGTCACTTCAACAAATTAGAAGCACTTCAAGCTAGACACCATATGGAAGGTGCAATCAATATCACTCTGCCAAGTTAAAACTATCTCGTCATATGTGGCGTTCATCAAACAAGAAGCACTACATGCTAGAAATAATATTCAAGACTCAAACCAATATCACACTGCCAACTTAAAGGTGTCCCATCATAAGTGACTAATGCATGATACACAAGAAGAGTAGTTTCATGTAAGAACATGGTGTGATAGACAGATATAGTATGTACCAAAAATAGGAAGGCGTGTCATATTCACACGTATCATGTGTAAGCTAAGTAGATGCAGTTTACACTAATTAGAAGAAATACAATCTAGACACCATATGGAACATGCAACCAGATATCACACTGCCAAGTTAGAGAAAGCAGCTTGGATGGTGGAGTAGGGGAGCCGAGACTTGGAACTTGTAATGCACTAGCAGTATGAGGAGAATCCATACAGATGCTCCATTTACATTGCTGAGAGGACCATCATCATTGCCTTCCTTACTGTTTTCCTTCCTCTTTTTTGATTTTTCCTTGTCAAGTCAAACCCACAAGAAAAATGAATAAAATTTGCTCTTCAGAACTCATTGATGCATGATATTGGCGAACACTGCTTTCATGTAAGGCGGCCACATGATAGGAGGATGGAATATGTATGAAAAATAGGACGACATGACATATTGACATGTATGATTTATAAAGAGTAAACTAAGCACAAGGTGTTTGAACTAGTTAGAAGCAATGCAAGCTAGAAACCATATGAAAGATGAAACCAATATCACCATGCCAAATTAAAAGGGTGGCCTCATAAATGTAGTTGACCAAATTAGAAGCAATACATGGCAACATGCTAGAAATAATATGCAATATGCAATGAATAAAGGTGTCTCATCGTAAGTGATTGATGAAGGATACAAAAGAGAGGTAGTTTCATCTAAGAACATGGTTAACAGATAGATGTAGTATGTACCAAAAATAGGAAGGCATGTCATATTCACATGTATAATGTGTAAACTAAGCAGATGCAATTTACCCTAATTAGAAGCATTACAAGCTAGACATCGTATGCAACATGCACCCACATATCACACTACAAAGTTAGAGCAAGCACCTACGATGGTGGTGTCAGGGAAATGCGGTCTTCAAGTACAAAGCTACGTTCAATATCTTCATTTAGGCTTGCTGTTTCTTGAGAATCATGTGGGGAGGATGAAATTGCACTCTTTATAAGATTAGCCCGTCTCATACTAACCCACGGGCGTGACTGTCTCATCATAAGTGATAGATGCAGGATACACAAGAACAGTAGTTTGATGTAAGAACATGGTGTGATAGGCAGAGTATGTACCAAGAACAGGAAGGCGTGTCATATTCACATGTATAATGTGTAAGCTAAGGAGATGCAATTTATCAAATTAGGAGCAATACAAGCTAGGCACCATATGCAACATGCAGCCAGGTATCACACTGCCATGTTAGAGCAAGCACCTAGGGTTGTGGAGTAGGGGAGATGAGATTTGGAACTTGCACTTCAGTAGGAGTAGCAGGAGAATCTACAGAGATCATCTATTTTGGTTGCTCCAGAGGACCACCATCATTTCGTGCCTTCGTCCTTTTAGATTTTGCCTTGTCAAGTAAACACACAAGAAAAATGAATGAAATTCGCACTTCCAAATTCGTTGATGCATGATACTAACGAACACAACTTTTATGTAAGGCAACCACATTGTAGGAGGATGGAATATGTACAAAAAACGTTAAGAAGAAGGCATTTCAACAACTTGGAAGTAATGCAATCTAGACACCATATGAAAGATCCAACCAAAATCACTCTACCAAGTTAGATGTGTCTCATTACAAGTGGCACTTCAACAAATTAGAGGCAATAGATGTTTGAAACGATATGCAAGATGCAACCAATATTACACTGTCAACTTGAAGGTGTCTCGTCAGAAGTGATTGATGACAGATACACAAGAAAAGTAATATGATGTAAGAACATGGTTAATAGAAAGACGTAGTATGTACGAAAAATAGGAAGGCATGCCATATTCACAGGTATAGTGCGTTAACTAAGCAGATGCAATTTACCCTAATTAGAAGCATTACAAGGTAGACACCATATGCAACATGCAGCCACATATCACATTGCCAAGTAAGAGCAAGCACCTCTGATGGTGCTGTAGGGGAATTGCGGTCATTAACTAGAGAGCTACGTTGACTATTTTCATTTAGCCTTGCCGTTTCTTGAGAATCATGTGGGGAGATCACCCTGCACTCTTTAAACGAGTGTCATGTCTCACAGTAAACCACTGGGGTGACTGTCTCATCATAAGTGATTAATGAGGGATATAAAAGAGCATTAGTTTGATGTACGCACATGGTTAATAGACATATGTAGTATGTATCAAAAATAGGAAGGCATGTCATTATCAAAGGTATAATGTGTAAAGTAAGCAGATGCAATTTAACCAAATTGGAAGCAATACAAGATAGACACCGTATGAAACATGCAACCACATTTGACAGCGTGAAGTTACAGCAAGCACCTGGGATGGTTGTGTGTGGCAATTGAGATCATAAAATGCAAAGCTATGTTTACTGTCTCCATCTGCTGACACTACACCCTTTAGAGCGCTGAAACGGTTAGTGCTTATCTTCGAATTACACTAGAGTGACTTCTGCCTTTTCTTTTGTATATTCATCAACACTGCGTCAGAGTCTAAAATACCCATGCATAAAAAAACAATAGTGTGAGTATGGGTGAAGTGTGTGAACAAGTAGTACAGTGTAAAAGTATCAGATAGTAGGTCAGTGAGAAATAAATGACGGGAGACATATGATAGCTCTACAACATGCATGGCACACGAAATTACTAGATTCTAGGATTTTGAAATATGACCACAGGGATGGCTGGGAAATGCATATGCTCCTCCAGCTCACCACAAGGTGTGGTCCTATGAAAATAACAGTCGACTGAAAACAAATAGGTTAGTCCATTTTTTCTGCATCATCCGATGTACAAAGAACGGGCAGATCACCTTCATCTACCTCCACCCAGTCAGTGTTGACGATCTTCCTCGAAAAGCCAGCGACCACCGGCCAGTCCCCTGCCTCCGCCCTCCCCTCGACCTCACCGCACCATCGTGCTTGGCACCACCCCCCGGCCATCCCCTCAAGCCCCGCCGACCTCCAGATCGGGCGCAAGCAGCTCCAGCACCCCACACCCCTATTATAGACACCGATGCACCGCTCCCCCGGCCAATAGGCGGACTAGGTGCTCCGCGCACCTAAGCGTGTGTTGCTTCTTTTAAATGCGAATCAACTGACCCTGAATTGAAATCCAGGCGGGCTACTAACCTCTAGCCAATGTTAAATAGTAAATGAGAGGAAACCTTTTGCATTCAGTATCACAGAGAAGATGCAGTAAGAAGTGCTCAACTAGTTTCTTTCGTGGGATGAATACGGTGTGAGCAGAGAAGTAAGATTTGCACGAATAAGGGAACATGAGTACCTCTTTCTGCTAGCAGTGCTATGTCCTCCTTCTGTTTTTCCAACAATATTCTTGTGGTTCACTGGAAACAAGAAGTTGTGGAGGACGATGGATCCTTGGACGAAACCATAGCCAAGTTGTTGAGTGTGGTGCGGTGGCCGTCTATCGGCAGCGAGGAACCAGATCTGAGGCGGTGAATGATGGCTTAGCGGGAACAACTCCGGTGCAGTGGACGGTTGCGACAGTGGAGCAACAGCGGTGAGGCTTAGGACGGCGTGGTCAAAGTGGTTTTGGTATGGCGCACGTCGGCGTCAGTGTCATCGAAGTGGTTCTGGTATGGCGCACGTCAGCGTCGGTGTCGTGCAAGTAGCTCTGCCTCAGATTGAGCTGCTAAGTCCTTGAGGGCATTGCGGTTGCGGTTGCATTGGACGACGATGCCGGGGTACCGGATCCGGCGTGATGGAGGAGGGTGGCAGTGGATGGGCGCGATGGGGTGGAGGACAAAGGAGGCTCGGGTTTCACGACTGATGGAGAGGGCGTTTTGGCGCCCACAGAGTATGAAATTGGGAAATGGAGGGAGGGGAACTAAGGGGGAACAATGTTTTGGTTTGGGACGCGCTTGTTTGAATTTTGAGGGAGTTACAAACTTTGTCCCCATCTAAAATTTCAAACATATTGCGGGTCGGGGGTAGGACAGTAATCTAAGGTGTCCCAAATGGTGGGCGGGATAGATTTTGGCCGAGCGCATGGGTGTTTAGGCGCCCACGGCATAGGAATACTTCTCGGAGACAGTTGAGACTGGCATCTTGGTGAAGTTACAAACCTACCCCGGCTTAGACCTTTGGACATCGGGCCGATAGGCTACATGGGCCAGAGTCAGGAGAGTAATTTCCTACCACCAAACATTAGTCTCGCGCAGTTTTCGGGTGACCAGAGGCTTATTTGGCACTTCGTTCAATATTTGGGACCAGAAGTATTAACGTTTTCGGTTGTCTTGAATTGAACTTTTAGGATTTGTCAAACTTCACAAATCTTAACTCTTGAAAATCCTAAAACTACGATTATTTTGGAATGGAGGGGGTACAATTGAATATACATTGTACACGAGTATATATTAAAAAAATATGCATCTTACCTTAGTTCATGCATGGTTCCAGATATAATCTCCTTGGTTGCAAAAAAATAGTTAGACATGCATATGAATATATATAGCATGTTCAAATGCATAACAAAGATTGATGCCCCCTTTTAGATTTGATTTACAAATTCCATTATCTCGAATTCAAATAGATGAATGCACTTCCTATGAATTTGAATCTTCGAAACCCCCTTTATGTTGGATTCAACATGTATTCTATTTTGTAGCTAGCAATTTGGAATGTATCCATGTAAGTGACAAATGTATAAAGTGCTTCATACTAACAACATGGAGTGCACTAATTAGTGTTTATATATGAATTGCAAAAGCAATGCATTGTCTGGATTTCAAACCACTCTCACTCTATGGATTGATAATATGAAATAAACACATGCACATGCTAGAATTCAATAGAGTATGGGTGTCTGATAGACCGATGTTCGTTCCTACGCAAATTGCAAAATTCATGATCTCATTCAAAAATAATAATGCCATTTATATTCTAGTTTAATGCGTAGAACCGCCTTTCACATGTAGATGCACTATGCCTTGGCCCGTTCTCACACACGCGCTATATATCTCTCTATCAACGCATAAGTGCACACACTTTATATACATCGGCATTTCTCTCTCACACATGCTCACAATCTCTCTCGGGGTGTCCCACACACACACTCTCTCTATATCTCCCTCTCTCTTTCTTACTACTATGTACCACTCTTTTCACTAATCTCAGTTGGAAAACACTATTTCTCTCACATGCATATATACACACACACACACACGGTCTCTACTAGCCCTCTATAGGCACATATATGTGCCTACATGTCTCCCGCACGCACATTATCTTTAGGACTCTCTCGCACACATTGCCCCCCCACACACACCTCTCTCTTAGTAGTTGGCAGATATGATTCCATCAGATCATTCGGTAGGACATCCCTGACTGATAGGCTGGATGGTAATACGAGGCAAAGTTTTACCCAAGTCCGGGCCCTTGCAATTGAGGGAAAAGCCTACTCCTGGTACTGTATATTTATGATAGGGGTGTGTACAAAGTACACGTGAATACCAGGCATTGTGCGTGTGTGTATAATATCGACGAACTAGCCCCCGGGCTTCTATAACATACTCAGGGCCTAGAGTTACAAATCATATATAGTTGGCTTATCATTAGTGGGGATAGAGTCCTCCACAACTCTGGTAGCTTTGTTTTGTACGCCGAGTCCTCCACATGGGTCTTCGTATAATGCGTCTTGGTCCAACCTATGTGGCGCAGGATGGAACCGAACCATGAGTCCTCATGTTGACCCACCACAACTAGATATGATGTGCCCACCACACCCCACACGCAATCGGCCACTAAGAAAATAAGCATATACAATAGTATAGTGTTATACATGAAAGTTAATTGCATGGCACATCCAATAATATTTGTTCTGCATTGTGAATGTTTATATTTTCTCCTAAAATATTAGTCACGAGAAAGAGAAACGAAGGGCATATCTCTCCTTGTCTCCACCAGACACCCCCTCTTATACACCACTTTAATGTACGCACACAAATTATCTCTCGGCCCTCTAAAAGTATGCATGCCCCTGACACATTCACGCGTGACGGTCACTGTATTTCAAGTGAAAGCACTATATAGTAACTGGGCTTCAGAATATGCTCATTAAGGTCACCGTATACATTCTCGTGGTGATCATACGGTATATAGCTCATGATACATCACCGTATTTTGTTGATGACACTGATGGACATTCTATTTGATGCGTGATCCGTATTTTGTTGACGATACTTATGGTCATTGTATTTGAAGTGAAAACATGATATGGTTACTGGACTTCAGAAGCTCATCACGGTCACCATATACATTTTGTGGTGCTAACCAACCTATGGTTGTATGGTTAGGAGGACAGTGGTTTCCCCAGCCCACGAGGGTTAAAGTCCTGGTGCTCGCATTTATCCTAGATTAATTTCATTATTTTCCGGTGATGCGCGTTCAGTGGGACGAGACGTTCCCCTCGACTACGAGGCACCTATGGTGACTTCGTAAAATCTCAAGATCATATGTTGGCTCACTCTCTCGAAGGTGCTAATAGGGGTAGGGTCTACGTGTGTGCGCTTATAGCGGTGAGTGTTTGCACGTATATATGAGCGCTTGCATCTGTACTGTGTTAAAAAAATACATGTCATGATTATACGGTCACTGGCTCACCCGTACAACTCCGTATTTTGTTGATGACACCATAAATTGTCCAGTCAAACGTTCCACGTGGCGCAACTAATGTTGCGCCATCAGCGCACATAAACATGGGGCCCACCTATTAGCACATATATGAAAGAAAGAAATGGTAGTTTGAGTCTGTACTGTGTTAATAAAATACATTTTATGGTGATCGTACGGTCACTGGCTCACCATACAGCTCCGTAATTTGTTGATGACACGATCAGTTAACCAATCAAACGGTCCTACATTCAGCAGCACACGTTACCATAGGGCCCACTACATTCAGCCACGCCATGCAAGCAGAGACAGAAGCCAGGTGCAAGCAGAGACAGAAGCTAGGTGCATGGAGAGTGACAAGTCAGTGCCCAACGCCTCCACGTCTGCCGCCATCATCGAGGAGAAGTAGAACACGGGAGGTCGTCGCTGCTTGGGTCCTGTGAAGGACACCGTGGAGGCAACACCAACGTACACAATCGGTGTCTTGCCGGATCCTTTTGTTGCGAGGAACTTCGTCGAAGCGGAGAAGCCCCCTTCAGACTCCATTTTGGGCATCAACCAACTATGTCAGTTGAGTGGTGGGGAGGAGAGCCGTCCGTTGCGCTGAAGCATATATCTCCGGGGCTCCCAGCAGTCGAGTGATCGTGCTACTAGACATGAGGAAGATAAATGGTCAGCGGACAACAATTTAGGTTAGGTATTATTATACCTATGCTGTTGAGGACTAGCACCGCTTAGTTGATTTTAATGTAATGAAATCCATCATGTTTGTATGAAAACCGTTATTTTATATGAATTCCGTCATTGTCTATATGAAATATCGTCGTGTTTGCATGAATTTCTTCATGTTGGTTGAGTTGCTGTCAAATAGTGTGCGGCTACGGTTGGATGACATAATTTGCGGGTCACCGGCCGGTCTGCGGCCGACTCGGGCGGCGTGGTGGGACAAAAAAAGCACAGCTCATGCGAGCTCGTCTCCAATGCGCGTTCTGGAGGATGCATGAGCACCCGAGCTCTTCCTTGTTCATTGGTGGCAAAGGCACGGGTGGACAAAAGGGTCGCCAATATTTTGGCTACCTCGGGCAAGATCCAAATAGCCCCTCCCAGCCCCACCCCTCCTAGCACATTCAAATCCGTCGTTCGCCATGAAACTTTGCCATGTGTTGTTTTCATGGATATTTTTCTGTGTTAAAAAAAATTTAGTATGAACAAATAATCGGTGTCCGTGGTCTTCTGCCAGGACACAGTAGGATGGCCTCATAGTACTAGTAGTAGTATATAGTACTACTAGTACTACTCCTACTAGATAGTGAGTGTCTACTACTATATTTACGTACTAATTGCAACGCATGCATGTGTTAGCAGTATAATGACCACACAAGGATTTGATGGTAAGATTTGCCTAAGTTGGATGTCATATTATTGCTGGAACATGTGGTCAAAGTTAGCCTCCAAAATGTATTTTATACCCTATATGGATTGAGGGAGTACATGCATTGCTGAGGTTTCTCTTAATCCTTGCGTGCAGCGTTTTTATTGAAGCTTGAAATGTGAACATGTGAATGGGAGGGACTACTACAACCCTTCCAAAATAACTATAGTACTAATGGTATCATACTCCCTCTGTTAACCATCTCACATGCTCAGTACTTTTGCGAACTATGGAAGTAACAAACTTATTCCACCACTCAGCATCTATTATGGATGCATTGTGGATTTTAAATTGAGTCATATAGACCGGAAAGTAGGCACTTAGGGCATCCACAATGTATGATTTTTGTTTCCTCTAAGACCTCTCTGCTCTTAGAGGCAGGCCTCTATACATTGCATGAACTGCCTCTAACAAAAAATTGGCTAGCATCGCATCTAACCTTAGAGGCTGCCTCTAACAATGTAACAATCCATTTGGTCCCAATTGTCAGCCTTAGGAAGCATAAGAAAGTAGGAGTACAAGAGACATAGTACTGATTGGACAAATGTGTTGCTAATCAATACTTTTTTAATTTCTTCTAGGGCCCACCTTAGAGGCTAGTTAGAGTCTCTATAAATTGTGGTTTTTTCATCTGATAAGAGGCAAACCATGTGGGGCCTACCTTAGAGGCAAGGCTCTATACACTGGAGATGCTCTGTCCATATTACTTTTGATGTGTACCGTCAACTCGCAGAACAAGGAGAAGCTTGCTTAGTGCGCCATCTCCCACGCCTACGAGCGCAGTGGCTCGCAGAGTCACGGGACGAGGAGAAGCTTGCTTACTACGCCTATGCCCACTCCCTCAACCACGCGCGTGGTGGCTCGCAGGATGAGGAGAAAATTTTACTACTCCTTCCATTACTCCTCGTCCCTACCTTGGTTAGAGAGATAATCATATTGTTTGAAATATGTCTTTTAGTAGTAGGAGTAGTACTACATCAATTTCCTTAGTGTCTGTGGTGCAGCACGCTACCCTAGGCTATGTTACTACTCCCTCCTTTCCGGTTTATGGCTCAATTTCAAAATCTCTCCAACCAAGGTAGATGGTGAGTGGTGGAATTAATTTCGTAGTTTGCACAAGTAATTAGTACACTCGTTTTATCAAATAGTTATGTTTACCGATGCATTAATTACAACAAATGCATGCATGACCACTAAATTTCCATGAACTTCTACATGCATTGGTGAGTTTTCTCTTGATACTGCTTGCATCAGGTGATTTAATGCACCTCGAAATCCGAACATGTGATGGTACTACTAGTAGTCCCTCATTTCCGGTTTCTAGGGCTTATTTCAACTTTTTTGTTTTTCCAATTTAAAGGGCTCATCTGCATCTCATTTTTAGTTTTTGAGGCGCATTAAATGTTTGCATGCAAGAATTAAAAAGGAACACACCAATGCATGTAATGTTCCTACTCATCTAATGGCCAAGCATGCATGCACTGCAATTAATCCAAAGTAATGCATGAGTTTAGTTTGAGTAGTTCTATAAAGTACGAGGTACATTCCTCCACTCACAAAATGCCTTAGTTGATGAGATTTCAAATTTGAGCCCTATAAACCGGGAAGGAGGGAGTAGAATTGAGACTTATAAAATGGAAAAATGGATTTTTTTAGATGAGCCCTATAAACCGGAAAGGAGGGAGTAGTAAGTAGTACTACCTCCATAGTGGGTACATACTCCTTAAAACCAGATTTTCCCAAAACTAAGTCACTCAACCTTTATTCGCTTGTTTCCCTTCTTGCCTCGTTGCCTTGAACAGACTATGCCAAATTCCCTCGCGTGCCCCACGGGAAAAGACCTGCCCTCGCCTTTTCAGTCCGGGTTTGTATCAATGGATCGCGCGAAGTAGCAAAAACCAAGCCGTGTCTTGTACTTCTCCGTCGTACTAAAAGAGTGGAGACGCTCGCTATCATGAATTTTGTACTTCCTCTTGCCAACATGTGGGACATATAGCAACATGGTCGACGTGTCTTGCACCCAATAACAGTGCAGAACAGCAGGAGGATGCACCCCAGTCGTAGCGCTCCAGTAGTAGTAATGAGCAATGAGACATTAAATCACAATGTCGCTCCTTCCCACACAGACGAAGCAACCATTATTTCACACTTCGCTCAATCCGCTTTCCCATCATCTCCTTCCTTCAGGAAAACCACGTATTGCTTCTGCCCTTGTTCTTCCTCAAGAGGAACGCGCATCGCCTTGGTACATCATGACACGTGGGACCGCATGACAGGCCATGCTGCCCTGCTCACCGCTCGGTAAAATCACCTCATTTTTACTACTTCCTCCATCTTAGTTTATAGGGCATGCACGTCATTCTAGGTTGAGAATTTAACTAGGTATATAGTACTATGTGATGAACAATATATGTTTAGAAACTACATCCACTTAGAGCAAGTACAATAGTGGGCTATAAGCCCGCTTACATGGAATTTTTGCCTATGTTGAGGACAGAGACAAGGAGAAAGTGATGGAGTGGGCTCTCATGCAAGAGCCAGACTCTACGTGTGCTCTTAGGCAAAGACATTTAATGAGAGGAAAGAGATAGAGAGAAAGTGAAGAAAAATGTGAGCTTATAGCCAACCTTATAGCCCACTCTATTGTATGACCAATTTAAAATTCTAACTCTGGGTGACGTGGCATGTCCATATAGCCAGCAGCTGTCTATACTATTAACCATGCTCTTAAAAATCCAATGATATACTTTTTGTGACATAGTATCTCATATTTAGTTAGTCAAATGAATGACCTAGAACTATGTGCATGCCCTATAAACCGAGACAGGGGAGTAGTATCT
Organism: Triticum aestivum; assembly: GCF_018294505.1. Lineage (NCBI taxonomy): Eukaryota > Viridiplantae > Streptophyta > Magnoliopsida > Poales > Poaceae > Triticum > Triticum aestivum. Next base: position 113,533,281 of record NC_057795.1, read on the forward strand.
ATTTAGATCAATATAGTCGGGATTCACCAAGGAGCAAAACCAAGTTGTAGGCTGCTCCTGTCATGTTGGCGTAGCAACTCAAGCAGGCTCAGTCCGCACACGAAATGATGACACACTTAACAGGACCCCTTTGGCCGACATGTGGCTCATCCCCATCTTTTTCCATGTGTGATGCACCAAATTACAGTTCAGAGAAGCGTTTGGACTTGGAGGCACCCCAGTCGTAGCACCACAGTAGTAGTAAATGAGCGATGAGGGGTCAAATAACAAAGCCCCACCTTTCCCGCATTAAGCTAGATGGACGAAGCAACCATCATTTCACTCTAGGGCGCAAGAGCATAAAGAAAAGAGAAAACCAATGATGCGTGCGGCAACTACCTAGGGCACCCTAGGGTAGGAGCCTCCACTACAAATCTGCTTCTCTCTCGTCCTCTTGAAGAAAACTGATGATGCATGCGGCGAGTAGGGTTTGTAGGAGTACTACGGCGTGCGGGGCCATGGCGTAGAAAACAGGAGAGGGATTGAGTTCAAGTCGACACCTTTACACGAGTGGGCCTCTTGGTTTTACGGGAACGAGGCAACATTTTGGGTTCAGGGACAAGTGGAGATATACATAGTACAAAAAATTGTGGACATAGGTTCGACAGAAAGGCAATAACGCATGGGCCCCGCATTTTGATATACCTGCGACCACGTAAAATTTTCTACTCAAAATAATGCATAAAAGTTCCTCCAAAAACATCTATAACTAATGGGAAGTGAATGTATGCTTAAAATGAAAATGTAATACAAAGAGAGAAAAATGAATTGCAGTTAAAAGAATGCCATTTCTAACAAAAATGTGAATGTGAACTACATATGTGTGCACGTGACCAACACATACATTGTCAACACAAAATCTAATGCAAGAAATAACTTATGAGTAACATGCACGAATTGATGATGTGGTGCTTGCATGTGTAGAGTACAAAAACAATGTGATTTATGACTTGCATGCAAGTCCATGAAAAAAGCTACTAGTGGGCTATAATAGCTATTTAGGAATAAAGAAGATGTATACATGGAAGTTGTAGGGAAAGAGATGACATGTCTCTCAATTCCTATGAGTAGGGATTGGAAAAGATATGTCATTTGGTTCACATCATAGGAACTTTTCTATTGAATCTAGAGATGACATGTATCTCAATTCCTATGAGGAGGGATTAGAAAAGATATGTCATTTGGTTCACATCATAGGAACTTTTCTATTGAATATACGCTAATGTTTATTTCCCTTTGAAATTGTGGGAGTATAAGAATCCATTTATATGAACCAAGTGGCTTTAAAGCTATAAAAATGATATCATGTTTATTTTCCTTTGAAATGTGGAGTATATGAATCTATTCCGATGAACCATTTGGCTCTAAGGGAAAAATCCTATTAAAATCATACCATATAGAGTTCCTATGATATTCCTCCACATCAAAGGATGGTTGAAATTGTTGTAGGTCATACGACGGTCTTTCTTTGTACACCTCCCCATCTTAATAGTTACCTCTATAAGATGAATGAAATAATATATATTGGGTATTCTATATGTGCATTTTGGTATACAAAAACTAGGTAAAAGTTTGCGAGGTTCAAATTTTCAATAAAGTTACATGCACTACATTTTGGAACGGAGGGAGGAGGATACCGCAGTTGCTAACACTCACTTGGAAGATTTGTGTGTTGGAGGAGTGGTTGTTCTGTTAAATGACATGGCAAAACTGACACTGTCGGATGCCGATCTAACGGTTCTTACGACGTACGTCAGGAACTGGCTTTTGGCGAACGTTTGTCAGATATGATTTATGGACACATGTATTGCATTGATACATGCCCCCTCTTCTCATGCACACACGCACCCTCACGAGTCACGACTCTCCCGAGTCCTCTCGCACCCACCGTCTATCTGTAGGTAGATGTCACACACATATGTGCTATTCACACCCTACCCCCAGAACTTCTAAAAAATAAAAGACTTTGCACACCTTTTATTTTAACTCACACATCACACACTTATACTATTACTCTTGTGGTGAACGTTCTTTGAGCATAGTATATTGTACTCTCATGAACAGAAGCGATGCACGCACGCACTAGTTTCCTCACACCCACTCGTAGGTACACGTAGGAGTGCTTTTTTTGAAGCTAGGAGCACATTTGTTTACAAAGAGGCATCCCAATTGACATTTTGACTCCCTCAAAAAAAATGACATTTTGACTAGTCTAGTTTTCAACTTGATGGAGGGTCGGGGACCGCACGTGAATGATACAGTATTGTGCGTCCTGGACGCGGTGGCACGTTATTGATCGAGTTTTATTTTTACTTGAACTTTAAAAGAAAATAGTGGTTCACGTGTATTCAATTTAATAATGGTTGGTGTCGGTGCCAAAACCGTCGGATCTCAGGTAGGGGATCCCAAGCTGTGTGTCTTAGGATCGATGGTAACATGAACACGGGATTTTACCCAGCTTTGGGATCTCTTGATGAGATAATACCCTACATGTTGCTTGATTGACTTTAATGAGTATAGGGGTTACCAAAGTTGATCTACCTCGAGATCATATGTTGTGGTCTAAACCCTAGAGGTATGATGAGTAATGTCATAATGCCCTATCGACTAGCCTAGCGTTGGTTTATATAATGTACCAGAGGCCTAGGATAACAAGAGTCCTAGCCGAATACGCCGGTGGGGGAGGAGTCCTTGTCTTGATCACCAAGTCTTGTAGAATCTTCATTGTGTATACTTCGGTTGTCCGAACTAGCCCATGAGTAAACGGCCATGGGGGTCCTCGGCCCAATCCAACTAATCAGGAGACAACATGGTGAGTACACCGCAGTCTAGGACACCGTCAGTAGCCCCCTGAACCGGTCTTCAAGTTGGGGACGCTCCTCGATTCTTCCGATATGTTCTTCATCTTCGGTCGTTGGTCTTGAAAACTGGTTCAACAAATCTTCTTATCTTCAATCTTGAGTATTCCCAAAGTAAATTTGAAGAGTTTACATGTCGGGTATCCGAGGAGGCCCGTTAAATTATCGGCTTTTATTAATGCCTTGTTATTTTCATGCCCACCTCGGGTTTGAAGTTGTTCCTGGGCGGCGGTGTCCTCTTGCATCTGAGCTCCAACACCGGACTACATTCGAGGTATCTTTTGCAGCCGAGCACCAACGCCGGACTGTATCCAAGCTCCATCGCCGGACTATATCCGAGCTCTAACGCCGGATTTTATCCGAGCTCTAACGCCAGATTTTATTTGAGGTGTCATAGATCACATTGGTTAAGGAAAGTTGAAGGAGTTTAGCCGAGCTTAATGCCGGAAATGCCCTCTATGGAGCCAGCCACTGGCGCCCGAGCTTTATGCCGGACTGCTTCCGAGGTGGTGCACCATCCCTGACTGCGGGCTGATTTTTTGATTGGTGCAGTTTATTCTCTACTGAGATATATAGCCAGTAGCCCTCAAGGTGTGTGTGTCGGTCTAAAACCCGAGATGCACCTGAAGGAAAACAAGAAACCGCTAATCCTAGTAGCCCTTGAGACTCAGGCCGATGCGCGAAATCAGCCTGAGGATCAACTCCTAGCTCGGCAACATACATAGGAATAGAAACGCAGTGTAATATACGAGAGATAATAGTGATCGGTGAATGGGCCCTTGAGAGAGGGTCTTGAGAAGTTGCCGTAATATATTAGCTTGATGCCGGATAGGTCCGTATGGTAACTATTGTTGTCCGAAGACGTGTTTACGCATAGTTTGGTCAAGCCAAACCCTAAGCACTTTGAATTTTTTGCATTGAACAGGCCATGCAGTAGCCTCTGAGACACTAGTCGGGTGGCAACACTAGATCAGGGGATCGATGTGCCCCTTTAATATTTGTAAATAATAAGCCCGAATCCCAGTAGCCCCCAAGCCTTAATGCAGGCATGGGTGGCCGAATTAAGGATCGATATCCATAGTAAAATCACAAATTATGTGTAATGACTCTATGTATCCAAGTACTTTAAATCATTAATGCTCAGATCTGCATTGTACCAAACTTTGTTGACTGACCATCAGCTTCAACCTCTTCGGCCAGTAGCCGAGGAGTGTTTTCCTACTTTATAAAGCCGTTATAAGGTTAAAGATTTATGGAAAAGAAGGCAATTCGGCCATACAGTTTTATAAACAAAGGTACACGGAGAAATATGTTATATTACTTTTTTACGTAAGAAACATCTTCCAAAGAAAATAGTCCCGCTATCGGTTCCTTCCTTAGGGTTGTCATGCTAAGCATGATCATGAAACCTCACCTCCGATCAATGTGGGAGGTAAATATTGAGGATTTAGTTCAGGGAAAGTTCCCGAACTCTATGGTATTAATGAACCAAAATTTTCACTTTCGTCCTTTCCGACCAATGTGATCCTTTAAGATTGCTAGATTTTGGCTTCATCTAGTCTGAGGTACTTACTCGGATGACCCGGTAGTAACAATCACAGAGGTGCTCCCTTTACCACCTAGCCGAACAATCGGGAACATAGGGGTAAGCACATGAGCCAGCTCTACAAAAAAAACACTTCCATGATGATACATGTTTGTCACAATAGGTCGCGTTTTTTGTCATGCATGTACATCCATGACGATTTTATGACAGAATCACGATAGTCATACCTGTGCTGTCGTAGAAGTGTTCCATGACATTACCAAAATTATCATCACAGAAGTGTCCACTTCCATGACGATAAATCACGCGTCACAGAAGTGCTTTCGTCAAGGGTGACCGACACGTGGCATCCACCATAACGGAACGCAGTTAAGATATCGGGTCGGCTTTTGGATCCGATAACCCGTTAACAGCCCTAACCAATCGGGATTTTCCACGTATAAAATCATCATTGGCTGGAGGAAACACGTGTCAGCTCATCGTTGGGACAGATGTCATCCACTCATTGGACAGAAGGCGCCTATGATACATTGACACGTGGCACGGCCCAATAGAGGTCCATTCCTGTGAAAAGGCCGGGCCGTTTGACTTGGTCAAAAGATGGCGGGCCGGCCCATGTAAAGCCTGTTAATGTCCTGTTCGCATATAGCCCATTTACAGCCCGCTAACCCAAGGCCCGTTATGCCCTATCCGAATTAGGCCCAGTAGCGTCATCTGGGCCATCCAATATGATTCCAGCCCGTTTTCACTTCTGGCCCATGTATGGCCCATGACGTCTTTCGGCCCATATGAGGCCCTATGTAACTCTTGGCCTATTAACGGCCCGTGGTGAAACTAGCCCGTAATGAACATTGTATCACTTTACACCCATTAATGACCCATGGTGAAACTGGCCTGTAATGAACAGTGTATCACTTTATACCCATTAATGGCCCGTTATTCTATTGGGCCGTTTCCAGCCCATGTTATCTTTCGGCCTTCTCAAAGCCCATTTATTCTTGGGCTCATTTCCAGCATTCGTTTACTTACGGCCCGTTACTCTCATTTTCTGCTTGTGGGCAAAATTCAGCCCGTGGTTATAGTCGGCCCGTTTGTGGTCAGTTAATACGTTGGGCCGTTTTCATAGCATCATCAAATACGGCCTATTAACGATAGCCCGTTATGGTCGGCCCATGAACGGATGATTCCAGCTCTAGCCCGTTTAGGGCCATATTGCAGCCTGTTATTGGCCCATGTTTGGCCAATCGATCATACTGCCCGTATAAGGCCCATTGATGATACGGCTTGTAGAAGGCCCATTATTTCTATGGCCCGTAGAAGGCCCATTGTTTCTACAGCCCGTAGAAGGCCCACTGTTTCTATGGCCCGTAGAAGGCCCACTGTTTCTACGGCCCGTAGGAGGCCCAGTGTCACTACAGTAAATATTAGCCCATGGTTATTATGGCCTAGTTTTAAAAAATAGGTTATTGCAGCCACTAGCAAACCGCGAAAAAAGAACTGCTAGGACTACAAGCAAACAAATAAACAAGATAACAAGGAAATAAATAAGCAAGCAACTTACGCTAGGCTATCACGTCTATCACAGATATTACATCCACTGGGCATCAAAGTTCGCCACCAGTGCAAATAAACGCGCCGACAAAAGAATAACAAAACTTAGAGCACTTCAGAAGGCACTAGGCCTGGCCTGGTCGGGCCCCCCAAACAGCTGAAGAAGCTGAGCAGAACTCATTTGTGTTAACGATAGATGCATCAACACTAGATTTAAGGCATGATGGTGCGCATGACAGTCCTCTGACATCTTCATTGCATCTTTGACTTCAAGTCGGAGCTGAGCTGAAGCAAGCCTTTCCGCTTTAAGTTGAGACTGAAGAAGTCAAATTGATTGACGCAGCGACTGCACAGAGGTTGTCTCACACTTGCTGGTGAGTAGCTTTAACTCACTGTCTTCATCAAGATAGGACGTTGGGGTCATCTCGCTGTCCTCAAGATGGTTTGGCTCACTATCTTCCCGAAAGTTCTGCCTGGCGTAAGAGATACGACTCTGAAAGAGAAACAAGGAGACACGTAACAGGTTTCACAATTATATAAGCAAATAAATGGATCTGTTCTGCATAAGGAACATGTTTTTACAACTACAATTTGAAACTGGTAGTTGTTGCAAACATCCAATCAGATGTAAATAGCAAAGCAAACAACAGTGGAGGAAATGATGCCTATCCAAATCTATACTAGAACAAAGTTTGAAGGCTTGAGAAGGATGAACTTACATTACATGTTAACACGGGCTGGACAAAGCCCTTCTCCATGTTGATGAAAGGATAATTCAATAAATTCCCAAAGAAAATTCTTTATAAGCATTGCCATTATTCTACATTTTGCAAAGAGTAAATATAGATCAAATAATATTGGAAGAAACAGAGGATAATGAAGCTCAGGTGCAGACTGATGATACATAATCAAATAGCAATTAATTAAGTACAGCGTTACAAGGCAAAAGGGAGAGAGGTACTGACAAGAGCAATGCAGAGCCCATTATTGTTTTGAGATCGTATGATCCTTTGAGCAAGGAGATTCATCTGAAATTAGTTTTCATACAAGAGAGAAGGTAAGGCACAAGCATAAATTTAGGAGTTCAAATTCTGAATTGATACCATAGACAGTACCTAACGCTGGGCTCCCAGCAGTTCTAATAGGGGTTTGGCCACTGGAGTAGGGGTAAAGTGTGGTACAGTTGGGCCTGTGTTTTCTGTGGCTGCTGATCTATCTGATTTAACAGGTATCACTACCTTTTCCAAATACCTAGTTTGTACTCCTTGAGGATCTGCACTCACCCTCTTCCTTTTGGACATCTATTACGAAAGAACAACATTTGACTGAAAAAACATAGTGTGACGACACATGGAAAAGGTACAGAAAATGGATAGGTATGGCATATACTCATATATGATGCTTAAACTAAGCATATGGTGTAACAAAGTGGAAGTAATGCAAGAGGTCAGATGCAAAATATGTGCGACCAATACAACTTTGCAAAGTTAGAGCAAGCACCTTGATGGGTGAATAAGATAGGCCATCCTCCACCATGCCAAGTTTGTTAGCCAGTGGATCATTCCGCAATATTCCTCTCGTGCGCCCATTCTCATATTCATTTTGATAATGTTCAATATCTGACATGCATGAAAACATAAAAACAAGTGAGATTTTCTTTGTAATGCAGAAGTGATTCTAATCCAATACTGCCTCCCTGTAAACCCCTTTGTGCTATCTCTGCAATTCTCTTAGGAGATGCCATGCATGCTGTAATTTGTTGTGTGCATTAATATAATGTGGCCTACTACCCAAAATATGAGAGCTCCAGAAGTGATGACACTTCGCAGATGACAGCTTCAACATATAGTAAAGAAGAACAAGTCGACCTGACCTGACAGATTCAAAATATACTAAGGGAGAACAACTCGACCTGACTAGTCGACCGCAAGAGAAGAGTATCATCTTAAAGAAGAGCAGAAGAGCAAGCAGATTGAAGATATTACAAGTCTTTCAATACAATGTCGGTTGGCCACCCATGATGAACCAGAGCGCACAGAGAAATACTATTCTTTCCGGTCTCTCCATATGTGGCTCACATGCATTTCGAAACTAAAGTAGGAACATTTAGCTAACCAATTAAACATCTCTCAGTTTTACTAATATCAGCAATAATATCAGATATGAATTTGTACAACTAAGCTTGTTTAGCTCGATGGGTGGAGCAGTGCTATTACGACACGAACCACGTAGGCTGATTGTGGTCATCATAAAATGGGGAAAACATAGGCATGATGAGTACAGTGTTGACCGTGGCAGTGGGATGGCAGATCTGAAGCTGCAAACCGCGCAAAGGGTAGTTAGCAACCGATGTTTGCTTTGAAATAACAACTAAGATTTGGTATGTACAAGAAAGTACGGTCAACAAGTGACAAAGAAATGCAATTATGCTGTCTCTCTATATGTCGCGACATGCATTTGGAAACTCAAGTGGGACCTTTAGCTAACCAATTAAATGTGTTGGTTAACTAATATTAGTATCATATCACAACCATATTTGAACAACTAAGCTTTTGAATTCTGAGTGCGTGTTGTTTAGCTTGAAGGGTGGAGTAATGCTAGTACGACAGAAAGCACCTACGCAGATCATAGTATAGTAGATAAAAGGGGAAAACCCTAAGCATCAAGAGAAAAATCAGGAAAGTTGCACTAGCTGGACCAGTGGGTGGCGCACATGCTTTTCGAAACGAATATAGGAACATTAGGTGACCAATTAAACGTTCTCTGTTTTAGTGATATGAGCATCATATCAGATTCGTATTTCAACACGTAAGCTTTGGGTTGAGGTCTTGAGGAGCAGTGCTAGCACGACACGAAGCACCTACGATGATGGTAGTGAATATAAAGGGGGGAAACCATAAGCTTTACGAGTATAGTGCCCGTGCCATGGCGGATCTGAAGGTTCAAACCGGACAAAGCTACTTCGCAACCAATGTTTGCTTTCAACTAGCCACTATGATTTGGTACGGACAAGAAAAGTACAGTAAACAAATTATGATCTATTTTGCGGGTGAGATCAATAACTTAAGCACATATGGAAGAGTACCACCTCTATTGCGACTCCGTGTAGGCCTATGCTGATACGTTGAGGGTGCTGCGGGTGCGATGGCTGTCGGCGGTGGGGAAGAAGACTTTAGATGGCAGACGACCGGGTCGGGGGATATATCCTGTTGCCGTGGATGAGGCGGTCGTAGGAGCGGCAACGACAAGGTGGACGACGGCGCTGATGAAGCGAGAGGAGGCGATGAAAGGATCCTGGTCCAGCGCCGTGGATGAGAGACGTCCATCTCTTGTAGTGGACGACGGGGTAGGGGTAGCGGCTCCGGCAAGGTGGAGGATGGGGTGGCGGACGGAGGGGGCTGGCCGCAGTGCGGAGGTTGTCGTGCCGTCGACGGTGTATGAATGGGGAAATACGGGGGAGGGGGGATCTCAAACTTTGGGACGCGCTTCTCTGAAATGGGGGAAAGTTACGAACTTATTCCCCGTTTAAAATTTCGGACATCACGCCGATTGGGGATAGGACGGTAATATCGCATCTCCCAAATATTTGCCGGTAACTACTTCGCGCGAGGAGAGGGTGTTTTGCCGCCCACGGTTTGCGCCCACGGTGTATGAACGGGGCTGACAGGTAGGGCGGTTGTGTCACGTCTAATGTTAGTTACACATTTGCCCCTATTTAAAATATTAGCCTACATTGATTTCGGACGAGGAGAGTTTGTTTTGCCGCCCATCGTGTATGAATGGGGAAATGGAGGAAGAGACACATGTCTTTCGTACGAGCTTGAATCAAATGTGTTTTGCCGCCCACATTTGGCGCCCACCGTGTCTGAATGGGCTCAGAGGCCGTTGTGTCACGTCTGATTGAAGTTACTAGTCTACCCCTATCGACAGTAGTGTAAATCCGGTCGATAAGGATGTCAAGTGTCAGGGGTAGACAGTAATTTCCATCTCGCAAACACTTGCGTCGGGCAGCCCACAAATTATAGTGGGTGTTTAGCCGCTTCGTTCAAAACTTGGGAGAATTAGCATTCACGTTTGCCCTGGGCCCTGGAAAACTAAATTCAAATCCAATTTGTATTCGATTACGAATATCCATATATAATTAGACGTTTTGTTATTTATTTCTTCAAAGCCACAACAAACATTTATTCCACCTTTATATATGATTGTGATTTAGAAATGTCATGATCTTCGAATTCAGTAGGTTGGATACACTCTGAGTCAAACAGTTATTTCATCTAATACAATATGCTCACACGAAAAACAGTTCATCTTATGTCAATCATACAAGTACTGAGGATTACCTCGCCTAAAAAATCCGGATCATTACAACACATGGACAACATAGGGGGTCTTGCAACATAATCCATTCAGAGACATGACACAACATGCAAGTACAATAATCTAATGACAATTTCAACTGGTATCTAAAGAAGAACCGGGGTTTCCTTGGGCTTCAGATAGCAGAAACAGCAGGACCTCCTCCGTCTTCAAATGCAACATTCTTACTTCCTCCAATTCTTGGGTAACTTGCATAATGTGTGCCGCTAATTCCGTAATTTCCAGCCTCAAGATAAAGATTACCTCATTCATGGCAGCCACACCATCCCTTTCTGCCTCTAGTAGAGCCTCAAGCACTATAATATATGTGCTCGGACTGCTCTCCGGAGGTGTTGCCTCTGAACTGCTACCATCTGGTAACATAGATGGCGCACTGCTTCCACAAATAGATTCTGGGGTTGTACATTGTGTCCTAGTGTGAACGGCATCCTGAAAGGTTTCCGCTGGACATATGTAAGAGATAGTTATCGTATGATCCAGGCAGTAAGCATACATGGTAAACGACGGGCGAATTATTGCCGAGCATGGAAAACTATATTTAAATGGTTCGAAGCAGCATCAGCCCAAAAGAAATTAAAATGGTAAGATGAAACTAGGGATGTAAGTGGCAAATAAACGACATCCGTCGGTCCCATCTAGTTAGTTTTTGCTACCTCCCTAGTTCATTTTCCTCAAAAAACAAAAACTCTTTTGAACTATCATACCACTAGTGGACTTTAATCAGGATTAAACGGGACCCAGTTGACATCCCTAGTTAAAGGGAGTGTACCACCTCTATATTTAAGTTGCCGATGCATCTAAGAAGTTCAAATAATCTGAGAAAGCACTTAATAGTGTGGCTTCATATAAATTGCGAAGACAGTCTTGTGATGAAGTTGAGAGGAAAAGTTAAGGACTCAAATAAAATAGGCATGCATTTCTTTACGATAGTACAGCAGGCACTGCTGACATATTGGCCAACTCAGGTATAGCATAACAACAAACAAGCATTCGAATCAAGCAATACAGCAAAGCAGACAACTGAACTATTCGTAATTCGGTAGGATTATAGGTTGAGGGCACAAGCCAAGAAAGCAGCCCACTCACATTACATTTCACATGTACTAAAACACATTGGCTTACCATATGTTGCTGTGAAGGCTCGCTGCTGTTGCAATGTTCTTTGAAGATATCATCAGCATCCCGTGGTTGCAAATCTAGTTGTTGTAGTTTATTCTGCACCCTCTATTTAGGTAAAATTAATTTTAATCGCATGCACTGGTCCGAGTTGATCTTCAATGGTTCATCTAAACTAATGAAAGAAGGGTGTGTGCATACACGACAATATATCTACTTCCCTCTATTTTTATGCTTGTTTGAGGTGCCAGCCCCAAAAGAACAAATATTTTGATTGATGGGGTTGGCAGCTCCATAATTAATAGAAGCATCAAATTAGTCATGCAACTTGGGAAGATCAAGAACACACAAACAAGTAATGAACAGAGGCTCAAAGCAGTGATGTAATAGCTAGCATCAGAAAATGTAGGGTAAAACAAACAAAAAGCAGCGCAACCACATGCTAGTTTGCTGATGTGTAATTAAGCATAGAGAACATTAAGCAATCTGATGGAACCAACAGGTGGCATCAGAACAAAACTAAAGCATATTAACTATATGTGCACTGGTATGTAATTTAGCACATGTAACATGTTCACTGCCAGAAGTATGGCCCTACAGGTGCAAGCAGAATAATGCGTCTCATGAAAAACCGAATGATGCCCTGAAGAAATTCAAAGGTGCGGTGCTTATGCTAGGAAAGTGAACGTAGGTGCCGGCCGTTGGATAATAGTACCTGATTCTTGGCGGTGTATGGGTATCGTTGTCATACTTGATAGCTAAGGATCGTCGATGGTGCTCGTGTTGCGGTTGAGTTTGGGCCGGCTGTCACCGTCGCTGAAGCGGCTCCGGTGCTATGGTTGCAGCGCCTGTCGACATACAAGAAAGCTCATCTGTGGTAAGTGAACAGTTGCACGATAAAGAGAAAAAATGAAGGAATACAAATCGAAATAACCTGATGAGGCTGCGGCATCGGTAAAGCAGGTCCGGTGGAGTTGAATATGGCGTCCGTGGAGCGGGTCCAGTGTAGTGGACGAAGGCTTCGGCGGGCGCGTTGTACAGTGCTTTCAGTGAGGCGGATCTGTTGCGGCGGACGAGGGCTTGTATGAAGGGCCAGCGAAGGGGCGGACGAGGGAGTCAGTGATGGGCCTACGCTGTGGTGGACGAGGGCGCCGGTTAAGCAGATCCGGTGCAGTGGACCATGATGGCGGTCAAGGAGATCTGTAGCGGTGGACAAGCCCGCCGCTGAAGCGGCTCCGGTGAAGTGGTGAGTTGGCAGTTGGGGGTTCCAAGGTGCGGAAGGTAGATCCAGCGGTGTGTGAGGTCCACCGCTGCGGCGGAGGACTAGATTCGGCGGCTTGCCGTGGTTGGGGGGGTCGGGGAGGGGAAGGGGAGGGGCTCTGGGGAAGAATGTTGGGGGCAAAGAGGGGAAAACAATGGAGTTACCAAAGCAGCCCTTTTCCGTTCATGTGGCAGGGGTAAAACAGGAATATCGCAGGGCTAAACTTTTGGGCACGTGATATTTCGATGTGAGCGGGAAGTTTGAAAGCTTTTGGCGCCTAAAATTATAAGTATTCTACTCTCGTACGGCCGACTATGATATCATGACCGACAATTTGTTTGTTTTGCATGCAAAAAAATGTGCAAGTTTTGAAAATCAATGTCTCCAACTCGAAACTTAGATTGTCCATTCAATTCAAATATGGATCATCGAGCTACTATAAGCAAATACCATCATGCGGTCCAATTCAAATGAAATTCCAAATGTGTTTATCCTAAATATGATGACAAAAGCGAAAATGTGTATTGTGTATGAATAAAGTGGATGATTATAAAGTTTGAACATGCCCGTATGTGTATATCTCTAGGTTTGATATATGAATTTGAAATCACGAAATCCCGGCTTAAAAAATGTACCCCCGTTTAAATGAATTACAAAAGCTAATGATGGAGTCAAATTCCAAAATTCCAATCTTAGGTTTGTAATTCTGGTACATCAAGGTATATCACGCATGTTCCAAAGTATCGTTATCTCATAGTACTAACTGTGAAACAAATTGATCAACCATGAGTGCACAATATCTCAATTACGCTAAAGTCCCTCAAATATAGACACCTCACTCTTTATCTGAAGTCAACCCCCCCCCCACCACCACCACACACACACACACATAGAGAAGTCGTTCTCTCCCCCAAACACCAACACACGAGCCATTAACACCCCTCTCTCTTCTAAAGTCCGGACCCCAACATAGGTCTCTATCACTTTATCTCTCAGGCATGCACACATCTCTTCCCTCACTCTCTAGGTCTCCCGCTATCTCTCTTACCCAAGCACACACACTATATAGAGTGTATATTTCCCATACACACAAAACGTCGCCCCCAAACGTCTATCTCCCTAGTTATGTGGTTCTCGCACACTCACCTCACACACCACCCCCACTTCAAACAAGCACACTTTGTCTCCTTGTGCACCACTCTCCTCTTTCTATCTCTCCCACATGCGGACACGCCCCAGCTCCTTCCCTGTATACATATATGTCGTGACTCTTTGCATAGCTCCCTAATGTATAATCGTTCTCGATTTCGCACATTGTTCTCTACACCATCTATTCTAGATCTCTCATGAAGTCCCTATCACACACACAATGACTCGCTTCCCTTGCTTCTCCATTCATAGGCCAACATTGGACAACATCAACATTGTGTCCCTATCTATAGGCCATTTATGGACACAAACGACCCCTCTCGCCCCCTCTCTTCCTCTCTATCTCTCTCCATCGCTAGCTCTCTCTTTCTCTCGCTCTCACACCCCTCTCCCACACACACACTCGATGTCTCTTCCAAATAGTCCGCTCCCCCCGCCCGCACCCGTGCTATCCCGCTGCTACACATGTCACACCATTCCCCCTTCCCTTATACTAGGTTTACATCATCAGTGGTCTCTCTACTCCACATACACTCTCTCCTTCTCACACACAAATGCATGCACAAACACACACAGACACGCACAAACACCCATTTATCTGGATCCTCATCTCTCACCATGTCCGCATGTGTATCTCACACACTCACTCTCTAATTATGTATATGTGTCTCCACGTTACACAACACAAAGCCCCATGTGCATGTGTCTCTCTATCCTCCACACACATAGAGACAAAGAATCTATTATCATTGCCTCAGTCTCTAACAGGTCACACACGCACACTCTCTCTCTCTCTCTCTCTTGCAAACACGCTCAACAAGGGTTTCCCCGTGAATAACTTACTGTCTATTCATCAACAGTCGTGGCAGTACGGCAAACATGAGAAGTGAAAAATAATAAATCTACACATGCTTAGACCACCTAGTATGACTACTAGGACTAGACCAAGCCAAAAAGCGCGCCGCCGTCACCCCCTCCTTGTCGTTGACGGGAAAGTCTTTGTTTTACACAGTTGAGAAGTCATTGTGCTAAGGCCCCACATGCCGAGGCATTGAATAGATTGTAGATGCTAGTTTACGGAAGCAAGTATCGATAATACGTTTGTATCTCCATACTTATATTTCTTCTCTCATATAAAAAACCAAGTTGGTGATGATGGTACATGTGCCATCTTGCAATATAGACCGTCCGATCTATATCTGACGGATGGAAATTAAACTAAAAGATACCCGCACCCCTCTCCACATTTGCAGACAAGGCCTTCCCTCGTTCATCCTTATCTCCAACAAACCTCATTGTTGAGCAATTAAGAAAGGAAGCCTCTAGAACAAACTGGCCTGGTGGCCGCTGCCGGCGTCGTAAATCCCCATGCCTCCGCTCAGTCCCCCACCAATCACCACCACACCCCACTCCTCTTCACCTTATCTCATATTTCTCGAGATATCATTAGTTTTTACACATGGGATTACTCCCGCAAGGGTCAATCACAATAAGTGTTTTATAAAAAAAATGCATCTTGATGTTCCGTGCAATGCACGGATCTTGCTAGTACTCCTAAACAAGACTAAGTTGGTGATGCTGGTGTGTCTGCCATCCATCATTTCTAACCATTAGATCTACATCTAACAATTGTGAGGTAAGTTGTTGCCTTTTCTCACCAACATCCCACTTGTCTACCAATTTGCAGAAAAACCCGTAATTAGTATCTTAAAACCAACCACATCCCTCCCTGACCTCACCAAAACAGCCCAAGGAATATATTCTAATTGAAACATAATATATCTCTAGTGACGTATGTATATCAAAATTAGAGTGTTTTGTACCAAGTTTGTGAATAAGTATTATTCTAATTATGATTCGTTGCAACGTACATGAACATTGCTAGTATTTCCAACCATGCATTTTTTCCTAGTATTCCCTAGTTTCGACTTTTCCATCAAGATATTAGTCACTCATGGTTGATATTTACTTTCAATCATGTACACATATGCGCTATGTAACAAGCCTTGCTTATTGGCTTCCAAAGCTTAACTTTCACTCCTACTTACAATATGTAGAGTATTTAACAAAAAAACTACCACTTTCAACCAGCCCTAGAAAGAATCTATTGTACAAAAAATAGCAAAAATATACCCAAAATTTCTTAATCCACGCCAAAAACTACTACCTAGTACTCCTACCAATTAGGTTCGTTTAAACCCATTTATGAAAGGGTTGGCCCACACATCCGTGCTGACGAGGCAGCTTAAACCAACGCATTTTGTTTGACCGTTGACAAGAGGGACCCACATCTGACCTTCTATCCTGCTATTCCCCCTCAAATCATTATTTTTCCTGAACATTACTTCAAACGGCACTGATGCGTGTTCGTCGGTGGTGCCGGTGATGAGCGAGTTGGCCGCCGCTCCGCTGGACGGGCCGGACGCCGCGCTGGCCTCTGCACGGGTTAGCAGGCTGGCCCGAGCGTGACTCACGAGCGAGCAAGCCGCCACACTCGCCTTCGCTCGAGCCAGATGGCTGGCCTTAGCACGGCGCGCGAGAGCAAGCCGCCGCGCTGCCGTGCCAATCTAGCTAGCAAACCTTGCAGACAAGCAACTGGACGGAGCTATCTTCGCTAGCTAGCGACTGCGAGCGCCGGACGGAGCTGGCATCCGGGCTGCCGCAACATGGGCTCCGAACCACCGGCGGTTTTGACCTCGCCTTCTGCCAGCGGCGGTAGCTGCGTCCCATAGCCGAGGATGACTAGGTGGACGGGCCGGAGGTAGGAGGTCACTCGAGGATTTTTGTTGGTAAGAGCATGTACAATGGTTGATAAGGTAGTATTATCTTAAGTCTGCCACGTATGCAAGTGGTAGTAGTTTCTTGGTATTTTAGTGGTTTCTTGCATTATAGGGGTTTCTTGTAAGGAACAATGTACGTACTACTAGCGACAAAAGGCGATTCTAGGTTGCGTTGTACTCCAACGAGTACTACTAGTGGTCGCGGGAGTGTATACCTCGTTTTGTGGGTTCGGTCCCGGCCAAACGCATGGCGGCCTTTTCTTTAAATAGTACTACTACACTTCGCTGCGAGCCAATATTTTACATGGGTAGTTTGAATTTTGAAGTCAAACAGACATGCGGCCCCACAATCTGGGTGCACTGGATAGCCTAGCCACGTGAACGGGTTTTCCTTCCCAGCATCCCGTGGCTCACGTGCTCGCCCTGCCGCACCTCACTTGCAGCTTCCTCATCAGCTAGTAGCATAGTTAAACTAGCGGCTCCCAATTAAGCCCGAGGAGCCGGAAAAGCCTGGCGGGGCATTGGGAACTATGCAATATGGCTCTGCACGTAAAGTGCTCTACTACTACTCTGTAGCTTGTGGCGTTGCATGCATGGACTTCACTCCATTATCGGCTCTACTATAAAAGAAATTCCTATTGACGTGTTTTTTTTTTGAAACGGAGGCAAAAGCTTTGCTTCATCTCTTCATAAAGAAGGAACTACTAACAAAGTTCGATGAGATCCATTACACCTCCACAAATGGAAGCGAAAAGCCTAGTCCCGGTGTATCAAATAACTCAAATGTTCTGCCCCTGCAGTAACCGTCGCTGGTAAACAGGCTGCTAGTGTGAGCGTGAGAGGAGCGGCTGAGTAGGCCAGCTACGTGAGAGGAGCGGCTGAATAGAGCACCGAGAGTACCCACAAGGCCACTACGCAGGTGTACTTTCACTGCATTAATAGTACAGCGATGGTTCTAGAGAATAGTAGTACCCTCCACTTCCGACTCTAGCTCCTTGGCCTTGATATTCAAGAGTTCAAAACTGGTGCACTATACTAGAACTAGACAAGAAGTACAGTACATTGCACTACTAGTTGAGAAAAGTAGTACTAGTACTGCTATAGTACAAGTACGTCCTCCTCTGTCACATAATGTAAGACGTGTTTTGACACTAGTTGGCGTGTACAAAAAATTGCAAAAACATACCCAAAATTTCTTAAACCACGCCAAAAACTAATACCTAGTGCCAAAAATTTCTTACTAGTGCTATTATTTATAGTATAATGCAAGCCCATAACGTTCCATAATGCTAGTACTAGTAGTAAACAATAGTCTCACCCCTTCGCTGAGGAACGATCTACAGTTGGAAGGGACGAGGCCCTGCGGTTACTATGCTCTTATCTCCTCCTCCCCAGTTCCCCTTCCCCCGAAGAGAAGGCAGTTCGTCGCTGCTCCCATGGATTCGCCAGGTGGTTCTCCTCCTCGTCGGGGCTGGGAGACCTTGGACGACGATCTTCTGGGAAAAATCGCACGCTGCTCCGACGTCCTCACCGCCGCAAGACTGGGTGCTTCTTGCACCAACTTTTTCAAGACGCTGCTTAAACAGGCTTGGGAAAAGGCCATGCTTGTTGGTCTCCCATGCGTCCTCGAGGAGAAGGTTCTTCTATGGGAAAATCCTTCGAACAGTCCACCGCTCCTTGGCCATGGTTGCGCGTTGACTCTGCTAGAGTTGCCGACGTTGAGAGGTAGTCGGATTTTGTCCGATGAGCAGGTCAGTAATGGAGTTTGATCATGTAGTACTTAGTTATTCCATTTCCATCCCGTAATTTCTCTGCTGCCCATAGTCTTATATATAGGTCTTGGTCGGTGCCAACGAAGATTGGCTTGCATACCTCCGGCCGGATACCACCATCATTTTGCACAACATCCACAACAGTGCGGCCGTTCCGGTAGACCCCTTCTCCACAATTGGGATCGGCCTTCCGGACTGGCTGGGCTTGAATACGTATGATGATGCCTACATGAGATTGAAGAATATAGCAATTGCGGACCCGCCGACAAAGCGACGCGGCTACGATGATTACTATCTCATCACGGTGTTCGACATAAGGATTGCTGTCGGTGTCAAAACCGGCGGATCTCGGGGTAGGGGGTCCCGAACTGTGCATCTAGGCGGATGGTAATAGGAGACAAGAGACATGATGTTTTTACCCAGGTTCGGGCCCTCTCGACGGAGGTAAAACCCTACTCCTGCTGATTAATATTGATGATATGTGTAGTACAAGAGTTGATCTACCACGAGATCAGAGAGGCTAAACCCTATAAGCTAGCCTATGGTATGATTGTTGTTCGTCCTACGGACTAAAACTCTCCGGTTTATATATACACCAGAGAGGGCTAGGGTTACACAGAGTCGGTGACAATGGGAGGAGATCTTCATATTGAATCGCCAAGCTTGCCTTCCACGCCAAGGAAAGTCCTATCCGGACACGGGACGAAGTATTCAATCTTGTATCTTCATAGTCCGAGAGTCCGGCCAAAGGTCATAGTCCGGCCATCCGGACACCCCCTAATCCAGGGACTCCCTCAGTAGCCCCTGAACCAGGCTTCAATGACGACGAGTCCGGCATGCAAATTGTCTTCGGCATTGCAAGGCGGGTTCCTCCTCCGAATATTTCATAGAAGATGTTGAACACAAGGATAGTGTCCGGCTCTGCAAAATAAGTTCCACATACCACCGTAGAGAGAATAATATCTGCACAAATCTAATCTGCTGACGTATTCCGCAGCGTGACATCATGCCACGGCCAAGCCTTTACAAATCGTTTTACTATTCCACCTCAGCGCGCTTAGCGAGGCGGTTTCCTTGGCACGTCTTGTCAAAGCAGAGATCGTGTCCCCTTATTCCGGGATTCTCATCAATACGGGCGTGGGTAACCCAACCGCGCCATTTAACCGCGGCGCTTGGGAGATAAGCGAGCTTTATTAGGCTGGTGGGGGCTCATAGTTTCGGCCGCCCATATAAGGGGATAAGGATCCACCCTTTCCATTTACGCCTTCTTCCTCCTTTGCTTATCTATTCCTTCGCACTCGAGCTCCAGCGCCCAAGTCTGCACTTCCCACCTCAACCTTCTCCAATCATCTTCGGAGCGGGAGGTAGATGGATGGCCTCCTCCGTCACGGAGGGGCAAATCAAAAAGTTGAGGAAGGCCGGATACTTGTCTGACGACATCGCGCACCGGCTTCCAGATAAGGGGCAACTCATCCCCACCCCTCGGCCCCATGAGAGGGTCGTATTTCTCCCCCATTTCCTCCGCGGACTAGGCTTTCCTCTTCACCTGTTCGTCCGGGGGCTCATGTTCTACTACGGCCTAGACTTCCACGATCTGGCCCCGAACTTCATCCTCAACATCTCGGCGTTTATCGTCGTGTGCGAGGCCTTCCTCCGCATCCAGCCTCACTTTGGCCTATGGCTGAAGATCTTCAGCGTCAAGCCGAAGGTCGTGGGCGGCCGCCAAGCGGAGTGCGGAGGCGCCATGGTGGGCAAGATAGCCAACGTTACATGGCTCGAGGGCACCTTCATAGAGACCATCAAAGGGTGGCAATTGGGGTGGTTCTATATCACCGAGCCGCGTGACCCTGAATGGGCAGTGACCCCTGAATTCCAATCTGGCATCCCCACACGGCTCACATCTTGGAAAGAGACGGGCCTGTTGTGGGTAGTCCGGAAGAGGTGACCGGACTCCAAACCTGCGTCCGAGACCTGGTGAACAAGAAGGTTAAGCTTGTCAACGTAGTCCAGGTCATGCTCTTCCGCTGGATCCTCCCGTGTCAACGACGGGCCTTCAACTTGTGGGAGTTCGACCCGGCTCAGCACCAGACTCTGTCCCGGCTCTTCGACACAAAGCACGAGGATGCTTGGAGGGTGCTATTCAAGAGCTCCGAGGTCTCCCCTCCCGTCACCAAGGATCACGGACTCTGCACCAAGCACCAAGCCACCGAGGTAAGCTTGCATTTAGTCCTTCACGCGACACTTGATTTTCACAGTTTGATTCCATGTAGGATCTGAACTCCTGCTCCTTTGACAGGACTGGAAGAGGACATCCGGACAGTTTGACTGTCTGGCCCCTTTGCCCGAAGGCCCAGCAGACGCACGGTTGACGAAGCTGCTGGTTCCGGCACCTCACGTGGTGCCGGAGAAGAAGGCCAAGAAGAAGGCCACGGGGACTCGAAAGAGTTCCCGGCGCCTGGTGGTGTCGGATTCATCGCCTGACAACCCCGAAGCACCCTCCTCCTCTGAGGATGAGGAGGAGGAAGAAGAAGAAGCCTCTCCCCCTCCAGCGGGGGGAGGAAAGAAAAGGAAGGCAGCCCCAACTGGGGAGGCCGGGGGGTCCAAGAAGGGGAGGCCCCTTCTGCCGGACTACGCCTCCGATGCCGAAGACAGCGGGGAGGAATCTCCATCCAGGGTCAAGCCCCTGGCAAGATCGTAAGTATCCGGATACCAGAATAACTTATGGCGCTCCTCTATTGTATGGTACCTTCTGACGCCGCAATTCAATCATGCAGTCCGCCCAAGGCTCAGCTCGGTGATTCGTCGAGCGGCTCCCTGGATTCATTGGATGTGAATAGCGCTTCACTTCCGACGGCCTCCTCCCCTCTCCCCACGGACGATGCCGAGGTGGAGTCCCCAAAGGGACTAGACCAGGAGGAGGTCGTCCTGGAGGCGCCGCAAGGCGACATCCCAGACTCCAGGCCCAAAGGGGGTAAAGCCCCAGAGGGATCTAAGTCCGGCCCCGGGCCAGACACCGCTCCGAAACCATCAACGGTTCCAGAGTCCGGTAGGCAGCGCCTTCGCAAGAAGGGCACGCCTACGACGCCGGCGGCCTCCGTCCAACCGGAGACGCTGGATAATTTGCTAGAGGTGCTTAACGGCGCCTCCATCAACGAGGAGCACCGCACTGTTATGAGTGCGGTGATTCAGAAAGTTCAGTCCACCAAGAGCGGGTTGACAGAAGCATGTACCAGCCTACTAATAGGCTTCGAGGTATGTATTCAAAACATATAAAAATGTTACCGCATAGACAGTAGCCCCTGATGCTCAGTTTGGTGTTCAGAAAGAAAAGTCAGACTGAGAATCTAAAAAGATATACGCAGGAGTCTAATATAAATATGTCAATATGCGAATGCAGGCTGCGCTGCTGACCTCTGCCGCACTGACTGCGGAGGTCGATGCATTGAAGCAGAGCCTCGAGCGGTCCGAGAATGAGCTCGACCGTGCCAAGAAGCAGCTCGAGGACAAAGAAGGTTTGTAGTACCGTATGTAAATGTATATATAAATACCTGGTTGCAAATAATGACAGGACCAACGTGAATATTACAGGGGCCACATCCGAGGTGGCAACCCTGAAGGAAGCGCTTTCCAAGGCCAAAGACAATGCGGCCATGGAGCGCTCCGAGCGAGAGAAACAAGAGGCGCAGGTGTCGGAGGTGCAGCAAGAGCTCGATGCTCTTGTGAAAAAACACGAGAGGTTAGAGCTTGACTCGAAGACTCGAGAGTCTGAGCCTGCCTCGGCACTTGAAAGCGCCAAATCTGCCAAGGCCGAAGCCCAAAAAGCCCTCCAGGAGATTGAGGCGATGAAAAAGATTGCGGCGGGTAAGGCATTCTTTATGCAAAGCAAGCATGTGAAAGTAAATTACCTGTTACTTATCGCATCCAGAGTTCTCCAGGAGCGTTCGCAGATCTTCCCCGCAGTGTATCCGATGCCGCCGCATTCTACCGAGCCGAGGAAGGAAGCTCGATGGAGAAGGTGTTCTGGGCCCAGTATGCTGAGGCCGAACACCCGGTGCCCTTGAGCGACCAGCTGAAGCAGCTGGTCGAGCTTCATAAGGTAGCCGAAGAGGCCATGAAGGGCCTGATAGGCCGGCTGTGTTCTTGAGGTCATGCATTTGAGCTACTTTGGGCTGGTGCGGCGGCTGGTGGATGCCTGCCCATGGCTTGAAGTCATCAAGCGTTCTGTGTGTATCGAGGGCGCCCGTAGGGCTTTTGCCCGTGCTAAAGTGCACTGGGGCAAGCTGGATGCTGAGAAGCTGGTGAAGGATGGGCTGCCGGAGGGGAAGGAGCATCGCAGGCCCGAGATGTATTATGAGGGCGTCCTGAAGGGTGCCCGTCTTGTGGCGGAGGAATGTACCATGGATGTAATTTTTGAGTAAACTCGCTCGTATTTGTCCTGTGCGCTGAAAACTTGTTCATATGCGCTAAGCAACGCTTTTTGAATTTAAAATATTACCTTCTGTGCAGCCGTTTATGAAATCTGACAGATGCAAGTCGTCGGCTTCTACCCCCATGCCACGAGTGCTGGGGTGTTCGGGATAAACCTGAGTGCTCTTGTTCCCATTCTTGGGTCCATCTAGGGAGGCGCTCAGCACAACGAACAAGGCCATCAGACTTGTAATGTTTTATCACTCTCACTTAGCCATAGAATTCTATAATTTTAAATTTCGGCGAAGCCCCTAGTATTTGGAAGACCGAGTTCGGGGCACTATCCACGCCTAGGCCAGATAAATTGGGCTCCTTGGTCTAAGCGGCATAAGTCTTTAGGGACTCGAAAAACCTCGCGAACAGCGACTGGCCTCATGACGGTCAGTTTTAGCTTTCTCTACTGAGGTGTTAACCCAGCTCAACTGGGGCACAATCGCAGTAGTTCTCCCAGCGCTACCTTAGCCAACATTGCGGAACGTAAGGTACCAAAACATGGGAGCCGGGCAAACCCAACTATTGACCCAAGACATGATTCGGAGTCGATGCATATAGTGCTATAAGTTCGGGGTGCCGCACTCATGAGAGTGTTCGGTCTTCTCACACCGTATTATGGGGTGCTTAAGCCCTTGGTGTATTGGCCATACCAAAGTGTGCGGTTGCATAATGTCATGACTGAACATATTTGTATAAAAATAAATGAATACAATAATAGATAAGAGCTATGTATTGTTTATTAAAAAGGGCTGCTATGAAAGCAGAACGAAACAAATAGTGCGATAAGCAAGAGATGGGGTTATTTGACATGTCCCCCCCAGGGGCAAGCTGCGAGATTTTAAGTAAAGCAGGTATTTATCTTGTTATAGAGACCACCTGGACATTTGACGTGGCTTGTTGTCTCCCTGGCTGTTGCATCGTGTGTTCAGCGAGTGTATTGCCGGACAGGCCTTCCGAATAGTTGGGTCCTGAAACTATATATATATATATATATATATATATATATATATATATATATATATATATATATATATATATATATATATATATATATATATATATATATATAAAAGGAAACGGCAGAATATGGAGCCCCTAGTGCAGTTGAGCCGCATTCTGGGCGTGCCGTGGTTGTGCCCCTCCGCTTATGCCCATGGTATTTCCAAAGTGTAATTATGTACGCGTGGTACCGCTATCGCCATCTGGCGAGGGCTGGGGTTGGGGCCGCACTGCTATGCTTGCTCGGAACGTGCCAGCCAGTTTTGTTGTAAGTTACTTCGGGCGCGCTTGATGTTGTCCAGACGTTTAACACCAGGATTGGAGAATTGCCTTGAGAGGCTACTTTGTACTTTCGCCGCCAGGGCCGCCGTGTGCTCCTCCGTTCAGAGAGAGCGTTCGGTGTTTCCATTGACCGTGATGACTCTGCGAGGGTCTGGCATCTTGAGCTTGAGGTATGCGTAGTGCGGCACCGCATTGAATTTTTCGAATGCGGTTCGTCCGAGCAGGGCATGATAGCCACTCCGGAATGGGACTATGTCGAAGGTTAACTCTTCGCTTCAGAAATTATCCGGGGATTCGAAGACCACTTCGAGTGTAACCGAGCCTGTACAGCTGGCTTCTACACTAGGTATGACTCCTTTAAAGGTTGTCTTTGTGGGTTTAATCCTTCAGGGATCTATACCCATTTTTTGCACTGTATCCTGATAAAGCAGGTTCAGGATGCTGCCGCCGTCCGTGAGGACTCTAGTGAGGTGACATCCGTCAATGATTGGGTCTAGGACCAATGCGGCGAATCCGCCGTGAAGAATGCTAGTGGGGTGGTCCCTTTGATCAAAAGTGATCGGGCAGGAGGACCATGGGTTGAACTTTGGGGCGACTGGCTCCAACACATAGACGTCCTTGAGAGCACGCTTCCGCTCCCTTTTGGGGATATGGGTTGCGTATATCATGTTCACCGTCCGCACTTGCGGGGGGAAGCCCTTCTGTCCTCTGTTGTTCGGCGGCCGGGGCTCCTCCTCGTCATTGTTATGCAGCCCCTTGTCTCTGGTTTCGGCACTTAACTTGCCTGCCTGCTTGAACACCCAACAATCCCTGTTGGTGTGGTTGGCTGGTTGTTCGGGGGTGCCATGTATCTGGCACGAGCAATCGAGTATCCGGTCTAAACTGGATGGGACTGGAGGGTTTCTTTTGAATGGCTTCTTCCGCTGACCGGGTTTAGAGCCTCTGAATCCGGCATTAACTGTCGTATCCTTAGTATTGTCGCCGTTAATGCGGCGCTTGTGCTTGTTGCGACATGACCTGCCATTGTTGTCCTTGGTATCCGGATTGCCAGGGCTCTTGGTTATGTTATTGCTACGAGCTAGCCAGCTGTCTTCTCCTGCGCAAAAGCGGGTCATGAGTGTCGTGAGGGCTGCCATAGATTTCGGCTTTTCCTGTCCTAGGTGCCGGGCAAGCCATTCATCTCGGATGTTGTGCCTGAAGGCTGCAAGGGCCTCTGTGTCCGGACAGTCGACTATTTGATTTTTCTTGGTTAGGAACCGTGTCCAGAATTGTCTGGCCGATTCCTCTGGCTGCTGGATTATGTGGCTTAGGTCATCGGCGTCTGGTGGTCGCACATAAGTGCCTTGGAAGTTGTCAAGGAATGCGGATTCCAGGTCCTCCCAACAACTAATTGACTCTGCTGGTAGGCTGTTAAGCCAATGCCGAGCTGGTCCTTTAAGCTTGAGCGGGAGGTATTTGATGGCGTGTAGATCATCACCATGGGCCATGTGGATATAAAGGAGATAATCCTCGATCCATACCGCGGGATCTGTTGTGCCATCGTATGATTCGATGTTTACGGTTTTAAAACCCTCAGGGATTTGATGATCCATTACTTCGGCTGTGAAGCATAGTGGGTGTGCGGCGCCCTGTACTGGGCTATATCGCGATGTAGCTCGGATGAGCTTTGTCTGTTGTGTTCAGCCTGGTCGTATTTATCATATCCGGCGTGACGGTTATCGTCACGTGACGTGCGGCGCCCACGCGATCCGTAGATCAATCTTGTTTGCCTTGCCTATCCTCCAATATGTCTTGCAGGTCTGTTGCGTTTCCCCGTGCTCTAGTATTTTTGGAGCGGCGCTGGGGTGCGGCTTGAGTTGAGGGCCGAAAGGCCTCTCTGTCGCGTCCATGGGGTGGCCGATCGGGTGCATCGTTCGCTGGTGATGTAGGTTTAGTTGCTTCCTCCTCTAGTTGGGGTAGCAGCCTGTGCTTTGGGTAGCTCTTGGAGGGGCATTTGAGTTTATACTCTTCGGCTGCCAGGACTTCAGTCCATCTGTCGGCTAGCAAGTCTTGGTCAACTCTAAGCTGCTGTTGTTTTTTCTTGAGGCTGCTTGTCGTGGCCATAAGCCTGCGTTTGAAACGCTCTTGTTCGACGGGATCCTCTGGCACGACGAATTCGTCGTTGTCGAGGCTTGCCTCGTCTTCGGAGGGAGGCATACAATTGTCGTCCTCGACCTCCTTGTCTGCCGCTCTCTCATGAGGGCTCGCTCCTCCGTCCTCCTGCGTTGAATCCTACTGGAGGGGGTTGTCTTCGGCACTGTCCGGGGTGTTGTTGTCTCCAGTGCCGGACTCGCCGTTTTTGCTTTGGCGGGATTTAGAGCGGCGCCACTGACGTCGGCGCTTGGGTTGCTTCTTGGAGGGGTCGTCCTCCATTTTTTCATCGCCATCCCCTGATTTGGTGGTGTCCACCATGTATACGGCATATGACGAGGTGGCTTTCCAGTGCCCTATAGGTGCTGGTTCTTGGTCGTCTCCTTCATCGGCGTCCATACCGTCAATGTCTTCGGAGTCGAGGTCGAGCATGTCGGTTAGGTCGTCGACAGTGGCTACGAAGTGGGTGGTGGGTGGGTTTCGAATTTCTTCGTTGTCCGCATGCCAACCTTGCTGACCATAGTCCGGCCAGGGCTCTCCTGACAAAGAGAGAGATTTTAGTGAATTCAGGATATCGCTAAAGGCGAGTGCTGAAAGACGTCCGCAGTGGTGAACTCCATGATCGGAGCCCAATCGGGTTCGATCGGAAGGGGTACGGAAGAGTCCGGGAAGGAGTCCGACACCTTGGAGTCACAGGCCTCGCAAAGGACTAGGCTGGTATTCGGCTCTATCACCGTAGAGATTGCGGCTCCTAGGGCGGCGTCTGAAGGAAATATGCCCTAGAGGCAATAATAAAGTTATTATTTATTTCCTTATTTCATGATAAATGTTTATTATTCATGCTAGAATTGTATTAACCGGAAACATAATACATGTGTGAATACATAGACAAACATAGTGTCACTAGTATGCCTCTACTTGACTAGCTTGTTTATCAAAGATGGTTATGTTTCCTAGCAATGGACAAAAGAGTTGTCATTTGATTAATGGGATCACATCATTAGGAGAATGATGTGATTGACATGACCCATTCCGTTAGCCTAGCACTTGATTGTTTAGTATGTTGCTATTGCTTTCTTCATGACTTATACATGTTCCTGTAACTATGAGAATTATGCAACTCCCGTTTACCGGAGGAACACTTTGGGTACTACCAAACGTCACAACGTAACTGGGTGATTATAAAGGAGTACTACGGGTGTCTCCGAAGGTACATGTTGAGTTGGTGTATTTCGAGATTAGGTTTTGTCACTCCGATTGTCGGAGAGGTATCTCTGGGCCCTCTCGGTAATGCACATCACTATAAGGCTTGCAAGCAATGTGACCAAATGAGTTGGTTACGGGATGATGCATTACGGAACGAGTAAAGAGACTTGCTGGTAACGAGATTGAACTAGGTATTGGATACCGACGATCAAATCTCGGGCAAGTAACATACCGATGACAAAGGGAACAACGTATGTTGTTATGCGGTTTGACCGATAAAGATCTTCATAGAATATGTAGGAACCAATATGAGCATCCAGGTTCCGCTATTGGTTATTGACCGAGAATAGTTCTAGGTCATGTCTACATAGTTCTCGAACCCGTAGGGTCCGCACGCTTAACGTTACGATGACAGTTTTATTATGAGTTTATAAGTTTTGATGTACCGAAGTTTGTTCGGAGTCCCGGATGTGATCACGGACGTAACGAGGAGTCTTGAAATGGTCGATACATAAAGATTGATATATTGGAAGCCTATATTTGGACATCGGAATTGTTTCGGGTGAAATCGGCATTTTACCGGAGCATCGGGAGGTTACCGGAACCCCCCGGGGGGTTATTGGGCCTACATGGGCCTCGAGGGAGAAGAGGGAAGGAGGCAGGAGGGGGCCGCGCTCCCCTCCCCTTCCTAGTCCGAATAGGACAAGGGAAGGGGGCGGCGCCCCCCCCCCCTTTCCTTCCCCTCTTCCTCCTCTTTCCCTCCTTCTCCTATTCCAACTAGGAAAGAAGGGAGTCCTACTCCCGGTGGGAGTAGGACTCCCCCCTTGGCGCGCCCTCCTTGGCCGGCCGCCTCCTCCCCCCTGGCTCCTTTATATACGGGGGCGGGGGGGCACCCATAGACACACAAGTTGATCTACAGATCGTTCCTTAGCCGTGTGCGGTGCCCCCCTCCACCATATTCCACCTTGGTGATATCGTAGCGAAGCTTAGGCGAAGCCCTGCGCCGGTAGAACATCATCATCGTCACCACGCCGTCGTGCTGACGGAACTCATCCCCGAAGCTTTGCTGGATTGAAGCCCGGGGATCGTCATCGAGCTGAACGTGTGCTGAACTCGGAGGTGCCGTACGTTCGGTGCTTGGATCGGTCGGATCGTGAAGACGTACGACTACATCAACCGCGTTGTGCTAACGCTTCCGCTTACGGTCTACGAGGGTACGTGGACAACACTCTCCCCTCTTGTTGCTATGCCATCACCATGATCTTGCGTGTGCGTAGGAAATTTTTTGAAATTACTACATTCCCCATCAGTGGCATCCGAGCCTAGGTTTTATGCGTTGATGTTATATGCACGAGTAGAACACAAGTGAGTTGTGGGTGATACAAGTCATACTGCTTACCAGCATGTCATACTTTGGTTCGGCGGTATTGTGAGATGAAGCGTCCCGGACCGACATTACGCGTACGCTTACGTGAGACTGGTTTCACCGTTGCGAGCACTCGTGCTTAAAGGTGGCTGGCGGGTGTCTGTCTCTCTCACTTTAGCTGAATCGAGTGTGGCTACGCCCGGTCCTTGCGAAGGTTAAAACAGCACCAACTTGACGAACTATCATTGTGGTTTTTATGCGTAGGTAAGAACGGTTCTTGCTAAAGCCCGTAGCAGCCACGTAAAATTTGCAACAACAAAGTAGAGGACGTCTAACTTGTTTTTGCAGGGCATGTTGTGATGTGATATGGTCAAGACGTGATGCTATATTTTATTGTATGAGATGATCATGTTTTGTAACCGAAGTTATCGGCAACTGGCAGGAGCCATATGGTTGTCACTTTATTGTATGAAATGCAAACGCCCTGTAATTGCTTTACTTTGTCACTAAGCGGTAGCGATAGTCGTAGAAGCAATAGATGGCGTAATGACAATGATACTACGATGGAGATCAAGGTGTCGCGCCGGTGACGATGGTGATCACGACGGTGCTTCGAAGATGGAGATCACAAGCACAAGATGATGATGGCCATATCATATCACTTATATTGATTGCATGTGATGTTTATCCTTTATGCATCTTATCTTGCTTTGATTGACGGTAGCATTTTAAGATGATCTCTCACTAATAATCAAGAAGTGTTCTCCCTGAGTATGCACCGTTGCGAAAGTTCTTCGTGCTGAGACACCACGTGATGATCGAGTGTGATAGGCTCTACGTTCAAATACAACGGGTGCAAAACAGTTGCACACGCGGAATACTCAGGTCATACTTGACGAGCCTAGCATATACAGATATGGCCTCGGAACACAGAGACCGAAAGGTCGAGCGTGAATCATATAGTAGATATGATCAACATAGTGATGTTCACCATTGAAACTACTCCATCTCACGTGATGATCGGACATGGTTTAGTTGATTTGGATCATGTGATCACTTAGATGACTAGAGAGATGTATGTCTAAGTGGGAGTTCTTAAATAATATGATTAATTGAACTTAAATTTATCATGAAACTTAGTCCTGGTAGTATTTTGCAAATTATGTTGTAGATCAATAGCTTGTGTTGTTGCTTTCATATGTTTATTTTGATATGTTCCTAGAGAAAATTGTGTTGAAAGATGTTAGTAGCAATGATGCGGATTGGATCCGTGATCTGAGGTTTATCCTCATTGCTGCACAGAAGAATTATGTCCTTAATGCACCGCTAGGTGACAGACCTATTGCAGGAGCAGATGCAGACGTTATGAACGTTTGGCTAGCTCAATATGATGACTACTTGATAGTTTTGTGCACCATGCTTTACGGCTTAGAATCGGGACTGCAAAGACGTTTTGAACGTCATGGACCATATGAGATGTTCCAAGAATTGAAGTTAATATTTCAAGCAAATAACCGAGTTGAGAGATATGAAGTCTGCAACAAGTTCTATAGCTAAAAGATGGAGGAGAATCGCTCAACTAGTAAGCATGTGCTCAGATTGTCTGGGTACTTCAATCACTTGAATCAAGTGGGAGTTAATCTTCCAGATAAGATAGTGATTGACAGAATTCTCGAGTCACCACCACCAAGTTAGTAGAACTTCGTGATGAACTATAATATGCAAGGGAGAACGGAAACGATTCCCAAGCTCTTCGTGATGCTGAAATCAATGAAGGTAGAAATCAAGAAAAACATCAAGTGTTGATGGTTGACAAGACCACTAGTTTCAAGAAAAGGGCAAAGGGAAGAAAGGGAACTTCAAGAAGAACGGCAAGCAAGTTGCTGCTCAAGTGAAGAAGCCCAAATCTGGTCCTAAGCCTGAGACTAAGTGCTTCTACTACAAAGGGACTGGTCACTGGAAGCGGAACTACCCCAAGTGATTGGCGGATAAGAAGGATGGCAAAGTGAACATAAGTATATTTGATATTGATGTGTACTTTACTAGTGTTTATAGCAACCCCTCAGTATTTGATACTAGTTCAATTGCTAAGATTAGTAACTCGAAACGGGATTGCAGAATAAACAGAGACTAGTTAAGGGTGAAGTGACGATGTATGTTGGAAGTGGTTCCAAGGTTGATATGATCATCATCGCACACTCCCTATACTTTCGGGATTAGTGTTGAACCTAAATAAGTGTTATTTGGTGTTTGCGTTGAGCATGAATATGATTTGATCATGTTTATTGCAATACGGTTATTCATTTAAGTTAGAGAATAATTGTTGTTCTGTTTACATGAATAGAACCTTCTATGGTCATACACACCAACGAAAATGGTTTGTTGGATCTCGATCGTAGTAATACACATATTCATAATATTGAAGCCAAAAAGATGCAAAGTTAATAATGATAGTGCAACTTATTTGTGGCACTGCCGTTTGGGTCATATCGGTGTAAAGCGCATGAAGAAACTCCATAAAGATGGATTTTCGGAATCACTTGGTTATGAATCATTTGATGCTTGCGAACCGTGCCTATTGGGCAAGATGACTAAAACTCCGTTTTCCGGAACAATGGAACGAGCTACTGACTTATTGGAAATAATACATACCGATGTATGCGATCCAATGAGTGTTGATGCTCGTGGCAAATATCGTTATTTTTCTGACCTTCACAAGATGATTTGAGAAGATATGGGTATATCTACTTGATGAAACATAAGTCTGAAATAGTTGAAAGGTTCAAAGAATTTCAGAGTGAAGTGGAAAAATCATCATAACAAGAAAATAAAGTTTCTGCGATCTGATCGCGGAGACGAATATTTGAGTTACAAGTTTGGTCTTCAATTAAAACAATGTGGAATAGTTTCACAAACTCATGCCACCTGGAACACCGTAGCTTTATGGTGTGTCCGAACGTCGTAACCACACTTTATTGGATATGGTGCGATCTATGATGTCTCTTATCGGTTTTACCACTATCGTTTTGGGGTTGTGCATTAGAGACAGCTGCATTCACGTTTAAAAGGGCACCATCTAAATCCGTTGAGACGACACCGTATGAACAATGGTTTAGCAGTAAACCTAAGCTGTCATTTCTTAAAGTTTGGAGTTGCGATGCTTATATGAAAAAAAAAGTTTCAACCTGATAAGCTCAAACCCAAATCGGAGAAGTGCGTCTTCATAGAATACCCAAAGTTAACTATTGGGCACACCTTCTATCACAGATCGGAAGGCAAGTTATTCATTGCTAAGAATGGATGCTTTCTAGAGAAGGAGTTTCTCTCGAAAGAAGTGAGTGGGAGGAAAGTAGAACTTGATGAGGTAACTGTACCTGCTCCCTTATTGGAAAGTAGTTCATCACAGAAATCTGTTCCTGTGACTACTACACCAATTAGTGAGGAAGTTAATGATGATGATCATGAAACTTCAAATTAAGTTACTACAGAACCTTGTAGGTCTTCCAGAGTAAGATCCGCACCAGAGTGGTACCGTAATCATGTTCCGAAAGTCATGTTACTAGACCATGATGAACCTACGAACTATGAGGAAGCGATGATGAGCCCAGATTCCACGAAATGACTTGAGGCCATAAAATCTGAGATATGATCCATGTATGAGAACAAAGTATGGACTTTCATTGACTTGCTCGATGATCAGCAAGCCATGTTAAATAAATGGATCTTCAAGAGGAAGACGGACATTGATAGTAGTGTTACTATCTACTAAGCTCGACTTGTTGCGAAATGTTTTCAACAAGTTCAAGGTGTTGAATACGATGAGATTTTCTCACTCATATCGAAGCTTAAGTCTGTCTGAATCATGTTAGCAATTGCCACATTTTATGAAATCTGGCAAATAGATGTCAAAACTGCATTCCTTAATGGATTTATTAAAGAAGAGTTGTATATGATGCAACCAGAAAGTTTTTGTCAATCCTAAAAATGCTAACAAAGTGTACAAGCTCCAGCACTCCATCAATGGACTGGTGCAAGCATCTCGGAGTTGGAATATACGCTTTGATGAGTTGATCAAAGCATATGGTTTTATACAGACTTTTGAAGAAGCATGTATTTACAAGAAAGTGAGTGGGAGCTCTGTAGCATTTCTAATATTATATGTGGATGACATATTGTTAATTGGAAATGATATGGAAATTCTGGATAGCATGAAAGGATTCTTGAATAAGAGTTTTTCAAAGCAAGACCTCGGTGAAGCTGCTTACACATTGAGCATCAAGATCTCTATAGATAGATCATGACGCTTGATAAGATTTTTCAATGAGTACATACCTTGATAAACTTTTGAAATAGTTCAAAATGGAATAGTCAAAGAAGGAGTTCTTTCCTGTGTTACAAGGTGTGAAGTTGAGTAAGACTCAAGACCCGACCATTGCAGAAAATAGAAAGAGAATGAAAAGTCATTCCCTATGCCTCAGTCATAGGTTCTATAAAGTATGCTATGCTGTGAACCAGACCTATTGTATACCTTGCTCTGTGTTATGGCAAAGGAATACAATTTTGATCTAATAAGTAGATCACTGTACATGGGTCAAGAATATCCTTAGTGAGGAATAAGGAGATGTTTCTCGATTTGGAGGTGATAAAAGAGCCCGTCGTAAAAGTTACAACGATGCATGCTTTTACACCAATCCAGATGACTCTAAGTCTCAATCTGGATACATATTGAAAGTGGGAGCAATTAGCTAGAGTAGCTCCGTGCAGAGCATTGTGGACATAGAATATTTGCGAAATACATACGGCTCTGAATATGACAGACCCGTTGACTAAGCTTCTCTCACGAGCAAAACATGATCACACCTTAGTACTCTTTTGGGTGTTAATCACATAGCGATGTGAACTAGATTATTGACTCTAGTAAACCCTTTGGGTGTTGATCACATGATGATGTGAACTATGGGTATTAATCACATGCAGATGTGAATATTGGTGTTAAATCACATAGTGATGTGAGCTAGATTATTGACTCTAGTGCAAGTGGGAGACTGAAGGAAATATGCCCTAGAGGCAATAATAAAGTTATTATTTATTTCCTTATTTCATGATAAATGTTTATTATTCATGCTAGAATTGTATTAACCGAAAACATAATACATGTGTGAATACATAGACAAACATAGTGTCACTAGTATGCCTCTACTTGACTAGCTCGTTTATCAAAGATGGTTATGTTTCCTAGCCATGGACAAAAGAGTTGTCATTTGATTAATGGGATCACATCATTAGGAGAATGATGTGATTGACATGACCCATTCCGTTAGCCTAGCACTTGACCGTTTAGTATGTTGCTATTGCTTTCTTCATGACTTATACATGTTCCTGTAACTATGAGAATTATGCAACTCCCGTTTACCGGAGGAACACTTTGGGTACTACCAAACATCACAACGTAACTGGGTGATTATAAAGGAGTACTACAGGTGTCTCCGAAGGTACATGTTGAGTTGGCGTATTTCGAGATTAGGTTTTGTCACTCCGATTGTCGGAGAGGTATCTCTGGGCCCTCTCGGTAATGCACATCACTATAAGCCTTGCAAGCAATGTGACCAAATGAGTTGGTTATGGGATGATGCATTACGGAACGAGTAAAGAGACTTGCCGGTAACGAGATTGAACTAGGTAGTGGATACCGACGATCAAATCTCGGGCAAGTAACATACCGATGACAAAGGGAACAACGTATGTTGTTATGCGGTTTGACCGATAAAGATCTTCGTAGAATATGTAGGAACCAATATGAGCATCCAGGTTCCGCTATTGGTTATTGACCGAGAATAGTTCTAGGTCATGTCTACATAGTTCTCGAACCCGTAGGGTCCGCACGCTTAACGTTACGATGATAGTTTTATTATGAGTTTATAAGTTTTGATGTACCGAAGTTTGTTCGGAGTCCCGGATGTGATCGCGGACGTAACGAGGAGTCTTGAAATGGTCGAGACATAAAGATTGATATATTGGAAGCCTATATTTGGACATCAGAATAGTTCCGGGTGAAATCGGCATTTTACCGGAGCACCGGGAGGTTACCGGAACCCCCCCCCCTGGGGGGGGGGGGTTATTGGGCATACATGGGCCTCGAGGGAGAAGAGGGAAGGAGGCAGGAGGGGGCCGCGCACCCCTCCCCTTCCTAGTCCGAATAGGACAAGGGAAGGGGGCGGCACCCCCCCCCTTTCCTTCCCCTCTTCCTCCTCTTTCCCCCCTTCTCCTATTCCAACTAGGAAAGAAGGGGGTCCTACTCCCGGTGGGAGTAGGACTCCCCCCTTGGCGCGCCCTCCTTGGCCGGCCGCCTCCTCCCCCCTGGCTCCTTTATATACGAGGGCGGGGGGGCACCCATAGACACAAAAGTTGATCTACGGATCGTTCCTTAGCCATGTGCGGTGCCCCCCTCCACCATATTCCACCTCGGTCATATCGTCGCGAAGCTTAGGCGAAGCCCTGCGCCGGTAGAACATCATCATCGTCACCACGCCGTCGTGCTGACGGAACTCATCCACGAAGCTTTGCCGGATCGAAGCCCGGGGATCGTCATCGAGCTGAACGTGTGCTGAACTCGGAGGTGCCGTACGTTCGGTGCTTGGATCGGTCGGATCATGAAGACGTATGACTACATCAACCGCGTTGTGCTAACGCTTCTGCTTACGGTCTACGAGGGTACGTGGACAACACTCTCCCCTCTCGTTGCTATGCCATCACCATGATCTTGCATGTGCGTAGGAATTTTTTTGAAATTACTATGTTCCCCAACAGCGTCCAACCGTCCGTCCCCGACTGGCGCAGTCGGCTCTGAGCTAATGGTCGGAGCGGACACCTAAGCGGCGCTCTGGGCGCTGTCCAGCGGTAGAGCTAGATCATGCCCATCGTGACAGTGCGGCGCGCTCGGCCGTGGCTCGAATCTGTCGAAGATCAAGTCCCCGCGGATGTCGGCCGTGTAGTTTAAGCTTCCAAACCTGACCTGATGGCCAGGGGCGTAGCTTTCGATCTGCTCCAGATGGCCAAGCGAATTGGCCCGCAGTGCAAAGCCGCCGAATACGAAGATCTGTCCGGGGAGAAAAGTCTCACCCTGGACCGCGTCGTAGTTGATGATCGAAGAAGCCATCGGGCCTAAAGGTGACGACACAGAGGAACTCTCAATGAAAGCACCAATGTCGGTGTCAAAACCGGCGGATCTCGGGTAGGTGGTCCCAAACTGTGTGTATTTTCCCAGGAGACAAGGGACACGATGTATTTTCCCAGGTTCGGGCCCTCTCGATGGAGGCAAAACCCTAATCCTACTTGATTAATATTGATGATATGGGTAGTACAAGAGTTGATCTACCACGAGATCAGATAGGCTAAACCCTAGAAGCTAGCCTATGGTATGATTGTTGTTCGTCCTACGGACTAAAACTCTCTGGTTTATATAGACACCGGAGAGGGCTAGGGTTACTCAGAGTCGGTTACAATGGGAGGAGATCTTCATATCGAATCGCCAAGCTTGCCTTCCACGCCAAGGAAAGTCCTATCCGGACACGGGACGCAGTCTTCAATCTTGTATCTTCATAGTCCGGGAGTCCAGCCAAAGGTCATAGTCCGGCCATCCGGACACCCCCTAATCCATGACTCCCTCAATTGCCATCAATGCAAGAGGCAGTAACGGCAGAGGCTGGCGCATGTTGGCGGCGGCAGATTTGTACCCCTACACGTTCGAAGACGTCGTGCGCCATCTAGGCCGCATCTTCGCGGTGACAAGCCAGGGGACTTGTTTCATCTGGTTGCCATCCTACGGTCTGGGAGATTACAAACGGAATGCACAAACCATCATTTACATCCCTAACAGTACTCCATTATTTTGCAGGGACCAGTCATCCCCCGATCAAAATAAGATCACCGATCCTAGATGTGCATTTGCATCCGCGATTCGGTCTAACCTGGAACCTTGTAGCTGACTTTGGCATATTGCGATCAACTATCTTAGTAGTCGTTACCCATGGTACCACTGATGTGCAACATGGTCACACAATCTACCACGATCGAACCTTCACCATCTACCCAGGTATTCCATTTTTTAACCCTCTCGCCTTCTCTATCATTGTTGTACTAGTAGTATACTAGTACTTAGTAGTACTAGTAGGAGTACTTTTTACCTTGGAGGACGCGTATAGCTAGCTAGGCCCTTGAAGACTTGAACCCACTAGCTGCCACCATTTTTGTTTTTCCATGTTTTACTATCTCATCCATGTAGCCAAGAGTGTGGCTATATATAATAAGCCGGTTATTTTACTTCCTCTATACCGGAGTAGTACTATTTGCTGCACAGTATTACTGACCGCCATATTTGAGCACAACATTATTATGCATGGACCTTGACTATGTACGTCACCATGTGTCCAGATCTGGGATGCCGCGTGTACCAGATGAACGGCGCCGAGTTCGACCCCCGTGATGCTACGTGGGTGCCGAGGAACACTCTTGGAGAGTACTCGCTTTTCATCGGGGATAGCTACCCCATTGTGTAGCGGATGCCACCTTCCGTGCACGACACGGAAGGCCTACCATTCATGAAGCATGGTTGTGTCTTCATTGTGCACCGCCGGATGAACGACATGCTGGGACACGCTATCCCTGATTTATGCCGCTTCAGCTTGGATGAGTCTCCATCGTGTGGAACCGGACTAGAAAGCTGCGACAATGATTCTCGTTGCCCACCGCTATGGATCGTGCCATCCATGAAGAGCACCTAGGACTGGAACCTGGAGGAGGACATGTAGCCCATCTATAACGTGTAAGTGGAGTACGGTAATTGTGAACGGTAGCGCTGTGAATATATGTGGACTAGTCGTGCACAAATTTATCACATAAATTGGAGATGAACTTGTGTGGCATACTGGCATTTGTCCTTTAGAATTTATTACTAGTAAATGTGTTATGTGTACGTGCAACTTGTGTGGTTGTTGCACGGGCTCTAACACTCTCTTTGAGAAAAAAAGGTGGCACCGCTTTGGATATACGTGACGTGGCGACATCATACAGTAGCATCGTTCGCTGTAGTTGTAGTACACTCCTACTAGGACGGCAACTCCTATAAAACCTTGCGCTTGGCTCTTTGCCTCTTCGGGAGGTTCAACAGTTCGTACTCGTGTGAACCTTTCACTTGGCTCTTCGCCTCTTCGGAAGGTCCAACAATGATGATACTACAGTACAATATGCTTCTGGCAATCTGACACTGATTGAACTGCTGCATGCCCATTGTGAGGGCGAGGGTGAGGGAGAGGGAGAGGGCGCTGTAGTCAAAACCCTCTCCTCGTCCTGTGAACCACCGCGCGCGTGGGCGAGGGAGAGGCATAGTAAACAAGCTTCTCCTCGTTCGGCGAGTAGACGAGACCATCATAGCAGTATTAGTAGTAGTAGTAGTCCATAGTGCGTCCTTTCCAATTAATATGGCTTAATTTGAAACGAGAAAAATACACTGGCGGTCAACGTATGTAACAGTACGCTCTTTACGGTCACTATATATAGTTTTGCGTTGATTATACGATTACTAGCTCATCGTAGAGCACCGTATTGCACCCTACTGACCGGCCACATAGTCGACGTGGCACTTTGTTGACTGGTTAAATTGTCACCTAGTTTCTGGGTCCCACTTGTTAGTTGGCAGAGCAAAGAAGTCAGTTAAACAAAACTTTACGCAGGCGCGACACGAGTCCAACCCTTGCACGCGAACCGCCCTGGCTGTGTATGTGAGTGCATGCACGTGTCCTCCCTCGGTCTTCCAACAAACAGTACATCGGCTATAAGGCTGGTCATAGTGGAGAGTAACATATACTAGTATCATGCATATGATACTAGTGTATGATACTACATCTATAGTGCATAGTATCATAAAGTAGTATCATAGATGGTCTCATTTATTGCCATGCATGACACATACTCCCTCCTTTCCGGTTTGTAGGTCTTATCTCAAAATTTTAGTTTTTCCATTTTACAAGGCTCAATTTGGTTGTTTTCCATCACATGTTCAGATTCCAAGGTGCATTAAATCATTGCATGCAAGTATTAAGAGAAAATTGACCAATGCATGTACTTTATGCATGCATGCATTGCAATTAATGCATTGATAAACATAATTTTTTGAGGAAAACAAGAGCATTAAATAGGTGCTTTTGCAAAACTACAAAAAGTATTCCACCACTCACCATCTACCTTGATTGGTGAGATTTTTGAATTGAGCCCTATAAACCGGAAAGGAGGGAGTAGTAGCATAACATTTATTGTGTTACGGTATCTACCTATGTTACTACTACCCGCTCTCTCTTCTTTAATTGTTTGCCACATAAGCATGTTTGCGAGTCCAAAGTACATGATACTAGTTATGTTACCCCCACTATGGCCAGCCTAAAACAAAGAGTGTAGTACATGATGTACATCTACACTTCCAATGCATTTAGCCTTTAATCTAAATCGATATTGATTGACTAATGCACCAACTTGTGCTGTAGGTATATGCTACATGTCTATCCTTAATTATAGCATGCAACGGCCTTCATTTAATCTACTTCTCTCAATGGTCACATGCACACATAAGTCTGATACTTTTGGGCGTTAATTATGCCGTGGTCAATGTGTAAATCTCTAAATGTACAGTCTTTCACGGACATAGGGAGTAGGTTGAGCACTTGAGCGTGAGCGTGTGTGTTGCATCATGTGCTGTGTGCCGCATGGGTGCGTGAGTGTTGTGTTCGTCCATGTGTACGTGTGAGTGTTGCATGTTGCATGCATGCATGCCTGCATGGGGCTTACTCCCTCCCATTGACATGTTCATATTTCAAGCTTCCTCTGTTCCCTCCATATGGTGATACTCCCTCTGTTCCCAAATACAGAGTAAAAGCCTCCCTCTATTCCCAAATACGGAGTATTTGTCTTTCTACAGATTTCAACGAGTGACTAGGTACGGAGCAAAATGAGTGAAGTGAGCATAGAGGCATAGGGATACTGTAGAAAGGAAGTCCTCGCGATCCATTATTCCCCATCTCGGTCAGAGAGAATTATTCAACTAGTCTTCACAGTGAAGTGACAATACACGCTGCAGCAGATGGGACACGTAATTAATAAGCTGAACCAGCGTGTTGGTGTTACTAAATCAGCCTTACCTAGTACTGCCATCATGTTTGCCAGTAGAGAACGCTTCCGCAAATACGCCTACGCACCTCTGTCCTCCATTAACTGACATATGGGCCCTCTTGTGATAGACCCACATGTCATCGGTGTAACTATTTACACTCCGAAGGACGCTATATCCTGGTAGTAGTACTAGTAGAATTGAGATTTATTGCACTTTCTTCGCCGTCTTCCACTCTTCTTCCTCCTCTCTTCTTCTTCCTCCTCTCTTCCCCATCGTTGGCCGCACACCATTTACCCCCACTCACTTCTCGCCCGCCCGCGCAATCTTCCTTGGTAGCTCACGCATACAATATCCCCCCGCTCACTGCTCGGCCACATGAGGAGAAGCTTCTTCGCTCGCCCGCCCGAATCCACGTCCCCGCTGGCTCGCAGACACCGAAAACCCTAATGGCAGAACCGACTGACACGCAGAGCTGCAATTGGAATTCCCTCCCCGATGTTCTCTTGGAGCAGATCTGTAGTCGTATGGACCTACTCAGCATCGTCCGTCTAGTCGCATGCTCGGTGTCTTTGTACCGTCTACTCGTCTGCAACCGACCGGATCTTTTCAAGACACCCTGCTTGCTGATGCCTGATCCTCGCAGGTGGCCCAGACACCGACTTGACGATCCTCGCAGGTGCCCCTCGACATGCTACCACTACTCGTCCACCTGTCCTTCATGCACGGCCACTACTGGGCGGGCATGAAGTCCAACTGGATCGTCCTCATCCACCACTCCGGTAGTCCATGGCGTCTCGTGGATATCTACACCCAGCGAGAGATCACCCTTCCATCGTTGGATACCGCCGCCATCGAGCCTCGCAGCCCGCCCGACACTCCTGCCTACTACGCACGAGACTTGTCAAGCTTTTGGCCCGACCTCTGTTTGCAGAAAGTTCTAATCTACGAAGTGCCTAGACCATCAGAAGACTACATGGATTACAAGCTCATTACCTTGTTCAACATGGGATTAGTCTATCTGGAATCCGGTCGCCATACATGGTTATGGCTCATCATCAATCCTGTTGAGGCAACATTTCTGTCTAATGCTATAGTGCACGATGGCATCGTTTACGCGGTCGACGCACAGATTGGCTGCCTATACTGGTGGAATCTATCGTCGTGTAATTGTTCTATCTCATCTCATCTTTACCTTATGAATATGACTGCCTGTTCATTTGTTACAAATTTAGAATACAAGCATGTCTATAACCACATCATTGCTATATGTTCCTCTCATTTCCTAGATTTTTATGACCACACATGTTATTATAATAGTTGATATGAGAACAATTGGCATCTAATGATTGCTAGAATACATATTATGAGCATAACATCATGATTGCTATATGTTACTCTCGTTTACAAGATTTTGATAACAACACATGTTATTTCTTAGAGTTGATATGAGAACAGTAGTAGTAAGTGCTATGGTAGAATATGAGTAGGCGTTGTCATAGCTGTTTTCCTCTCATTGTTACATGATGTTTGAACCATGACATATTGCTAGAATATGAGAGCCATTGGCTTATTTTTTAAACTTGGGGTATGATTATGACCACGGCATTGCAATTCTCTATCTATGATATGTGTCACTGTTATAATAATCTTAATTCCACACATACTCTGAACATGATTGTTTATTTTTGTCCTTTTGGTCTCCAATTTGAATTGTTGCAGCAGACGCAAATGCGCTGCCCTTCATGATTCTAGGACCTGGAATCATACCAGCCGATGGGTGGTGGTTTATCGCTCGTTCAGCTGACGGCGGTCATTTGATGCTCATTCGCACGTACCAAATTGACCAAACCATTACATCAAACCACATGCAGTACAATGCGTGGGGCGCTCGTGACATTGATGGCTATGGTTGCTTCGTGTTCGAGAAAGATCCCAACTCCGTTGGGCCGGGCGTATTCAACTAGAGACGGGTTTACAGCCTCGGCAACCACTCCTTGTTCCTCGGGCTCAATTATCCGATCATCCAACCAATCATCGATCATATCAACAGCGATGATTACCGTGCTATGCAACTTCCATTCACGAGGGGGGACTATGTTTACACATCATACCATGGGTTTCATGAATCACCATATCCAGAGATTCGTCGACACAGCTTGTTGCCAGATAATCTTCAGTGTGTGAAAGGCATCACACTTCCATGCGATGGATGGCTTTTGCAAACCCGACATGCGGCGATGTGGTTCATGCCAACAGCAAATATGCACAACTTGATTTGTGCTGATATCTAGACTGAGCCATGTATTCTGCTGCTGTAGCACGACCCTCTTTTGTTGGATATTATGTACTGTTGTTAGTTTGAAGCACTCATCTGGTTTGAAGGATAGTAGATACCTTCTTGGGATCAAGTGCATCCTAACTCACCTGCGTAGGATGTACTGATAATGATGATGGAGATGTTGTTGCAGAAGCCATATATATATACATATATATATATATAGGGCTGGGCTATTCTGTTACCCCTCGGCCCTATATAGAGCAGCGACTGAACCGGCGGTACTAGAGTGAAAGAAAAGAAAACATGGGATCCCAACTCCTCAAGCCCATCATCGTCCTCATCCACAACCCCACGACCTGCCTCGCACCTTCTCCCTCCCGGCCGCCGCGCGCGTCCCAGCCCCGGCCGCCGTGCGCCTCCCACCTCCCGGCTGCCGCGCGCCTCCCACCTCCCGGCCGCCGCGCGCCTCCACCTTCTGTCCACCGGCGCGCCTCCACCTCCCGTCCGCCGCCGCACCTCGACCTCCCGACCATCGCGCGCGTCCATCCCCGACTGTCGGCATGCCTCCACCTCCTACATATCGCCATGGCCCTCCATCCCCGGTGCGCCGGCCCCCTCTTCCCCACCGCGCCATCGCCCCCCTCTACCTCACCGGGTCACGCCACGTCCCCCCTCCTCCGCCTCACCGCGCCTTCCCCAAGCGCGACGCCGTCGACATAATTGCAGGGCCAACTTGCCGCTGACCACGCAATCTTCCTCAAGGAGCTCATGTCCAACGAGACTGTAAGGAACAACTACTCGAGTTCTGAACTTCTTACTCAGTCATGCTAGTACTGAGGGAAAATGGACTGAAATGTATTGCAAATTATCTCTCCGAGACCCTGACAATTATTCAGTCCACGCCGCCATGCATTCCAACTGCATCCGCCATCTCAGTGCGACCTCTTATACCTTTGCAACCCTGTGTCCCGCCATCCACCGAGTAGTCCAATGTCAGGTGCGGCCTTGTCAGCAGCATGTTGGGGGTCCTCTGTTTCTCTTATTGCTGCTCCAAGCGGCAACACCTCATGGCATCTTCATCTCTGCAGGGCCATGTTCTGAGAAAATCCCCTGAAGCGAAATTGTTGCCGATAGCCATTGACCATGAAGCTTCTCTGCCCTGCTGCTACTACTACATGAGGTGATCATAGTGCTTAGTTATTTTCGTGTGATGCCGCTGCTTTAGCCAACTCTAAATGCATAGGTGCCTAGTGTGTTGCATTAGCCATTTTTATTATTAACACGTATATCTAGCTTGTCTTGAAGCTTCATGATGTGGAAAAAACATTGGGGAAACTTCATGTTCTACATAGATGGAGTTCTGTTCGGCTGCACTTTGTGTCATTTAGGTTGTTCTCTAGCTAGTATCTAACAAAAACGAATCAGTCAC
This sequence comes from Triticum aestivum, assembly GCF_018294505.1. Classification (NCBI taxonomy): domain Eukaryota; kingdom Viridiplantae; phylum Streptophyta; class Magnoliopsida; order Poales; family Poaceae; genus Triticum; species Triticum aestivum. Next base: position 113,577,042 of record NC_057795.1, read on the forward strand.
TTGAGCGTTTTAGAAGAAAAAACTAAAGCTGAAATATCCCTCATGTTTTGTCTGTGCTTACGTATGTAGACATGATTTGTATGACAAAGAAGCTCTGCTAAGTTAAATAGATTCAGTCGCATATATGTTTGTATGAAAGTACAAGCATCGGTCGGGACTTCTTTTACAATGTTGTTTATGCTGAGTTCCACTACAAAAATGTATACTTTTTCTCTAAAAAAAAGTTACTAATATAAAGTTTCCCTTCCTGTCTATTATAATCAGTACTGATGGACATATGAGGTCGTGTGGCCACACTTTTTTTGAAGGCGTATCTCCATGCAATTGCACCTTTTTCCCTGGTCCTTTGAGAGGTGACTGGCCTGTTGTCTATGCTGCTCTTTCAGTAACTGAACTGTTTTCATGTGGAACTATTGCAAACCAAACAGGCCCTAAGCTTGGTGCATATCACAAATAATGGCAGAACTAGGATATTGTGCACATTACAGTGTTGAGAGAGAGAAGTAGCTGGTTGAACGCTCCAGCAAAGGTCAGGAATCCACTATGGAAGCTTAATCAGAGCTTGCCTTAGTATCTGAAATCTTGACTGTAGTAGTGGACCATGACATGAGTGTCCATGGTTGAAAAACCTTGACTGAACCATGACATTGTCGTATCTGTGCTACTTTTAAGTTATGCATTGCTTAGTATTCCAACCACAGTGGGCACTAGTGCTCCCTTTCTTAAGAATTATCATCAATTATAGGTTTTTTGCACCACAAAATTTTGATTATATTGATACCTAATAATAGCATGTGCTCATTTTTGAATTGAAACAAAACGAGTCTCTCTAATAATAAATGGGCTCTCTAATAGTAAGTTCTAAGGAAATAAATATAGAAGTTCATATTTCAAAACAAATGAAGTATTTTGGAAGTAAAACAAACTATTTCAAAGTACATAAATTATATTTAGGTATCTTTGTGTACTTCAACATTACTGTACATGAACTTGTTCTTCAACGTTAAATATAGAAGCACTGCAGGGGCGGTCGCCGGCGGAGGGCGGAGTGTCGGCAAGAACCACCTCTGCCCCATCCTGCTCCTCCTCATCGCGTGACCGTCTCCTTGGCCGCCTTGCACCTTGACGTCAAGCACTGCCCTCCCATGAGAGATCGGATGGACAAGGCGCTCCTGCCATATTCTTCCCGTGGATCCAGCTCCTGTCCCCCGCCGACAATAGGAGACATGAGGTCACCTCCGGTGCTGCTGGTGGCGTGAAGGCCGTCAAATGGTAAATTTCCGACCCTTGTAACCTCAGGTACTACTACAAAGCAGAAAGGATCTTTGTAAGTTAGTTAATAGCACCATGATGTGCCTGTTGTGCTGCAAGACTGCTAGTTCTTCAACTGAAAATAAATATACATTTCGCTTGGCATGCTTTCTGGATGTGGTATTACATGATACAGTCCCAAAAAAGTATAAATTTCTTCTATTGTTAGTTCAATTTTCTCTAGTATGTATGTTCTGAAGATGATGAGAGAATGGTCTGGTGGAGATGATGCATGTTTGTTTGCTTTTTATCATGATATATAAAAAGATGCTGGTAGCTCTAGTACCTATACTACAACAGCTCATTGAGAAAAAAATCAGTTCAATACATACTTGGAAAAAGTTCAATACTAAGTGTTCTCTGCCTATCCTTACATTAGCTAGTCTTCACCATGTCCAGATAGTGCCTAGAAGAAGTTAACTCATGCATTTCCATAAAATTCTATAAGTATCGTGTGTGTGATGTTACAAATCTGAAATATTTTTCCAATCATACTATTGATGCAATCACCTAAAAATGTTGAAGAAAAACTCTGCAAGTTTGGTGCATGTGCTGCTACAAATCTAAACTTCTTGTCCAGTCATTCTTGTACTGATGAAGATCGAGTTGACTGAAATAATGTAGTCGATTCTTGAGACCCTTACTAATCCTTCTATATATATAGAAGTTGTGCCTGATAGCCACACATGACTTTTGTCTTTGTTTTTGTAAAATTCTTTGAACTGATTTAGGTGATATATTTGGACCCTTGCCTCGTCAGTACAACAACACACTCCACAGCTGGTCAGGAGAAGAGTTGCATGCAGGCCACCCTCTGCTCCATCCTTGATTCGGCGCAGTCATCTCCCTCTCATCCTCTCTCTGCTCCATGTGTGTGTGTGTGTGTGTGTGCAGGGAGTGGAAGGAGATAGTGCAGGGGAGTGGGAGGTCCTTCCATGGTGAATTCATAGGCATCTTCCATGGAGATTGTGAACTCTCTCGATTATTGCTTGAGGATTTATGTTGGTCTGTTCACTGTAGTTCCTGTATAGCGGCGTCCTCTTTTTCTAGTGTTCCTCTTTTAATGTTGTTGCAGGTGTTTTCTGCAATAACCCACTGATATTATTTCTGGAAACAAGCTTCAGTACAGAGAAGCTTCGGTACGAGAAAAAATGGGTCGTCACTTCATCCATATGCAACCTCCTGCATGGTCGTACATTTTTATTTGGAGCTACTCGTTGTGTGGTCATCCATATGTGTATTGTGTTGTCAGGTCATGTGCAAGTTTGTTACAAGTTCATTTATATGTTGGTAACCACTGTTATTGCTGCTAGCTATCGATCTGACTGTTGTATTACTGTAGCCCCTTCGCTGGCTTAATCTCCTACTATTTGCTAGCTTGGCATTGTAAAAACATGACAAGTTCACAACTACAAAAGTTGTAAGTTCAAACATGGCGTACCAGATAACTTTGGGGAAAAAGCTCAGATGAAAAGAAAACACGGAAATTCAAATGGTAAAAGTTCCAGTCGCAAAATGAGAGAAGTTCAAAATATTGTTGCAAAAAATATTGAGTTCAACAAAAAAAGGAAACACACATGATTTATTTTTTTTGAAAAAATATCATTCAGTTCAATGATATAAAACATGCAAGCTCGAATTGTTGACGAAGTTACGGGATAAACAAATTTTCCTATTCAAGTGGAAGCTCCCAGTATATGATGGATGTGGGAGTTATTTTTACATTCACTGTTCGATGCTTCTCTTTATGCAATGTTTTATATTTTCAAGTGCTCGATGAAAATTTATGTTCCTAGTAGTTCATGTATTATTGCCTGAGGAGTTCATGTGTTACTGGCCAGTAAGTAAACTTATTAATCACTCTCTCTAGTGTGATGAAAAAAATGGGCAGTAAATTGATGAAAAAATCATCGAGTTCAAAACACGCCGAGACACGCGACAGCCACCCCAGTTCGGGCGTAGTAAGTACCTCAGTACGAGTTAAAAACAGTGGTCCGTTTGGAATAAAAGAAATGGGAGAAAATCAAACTGTAAAGTTCAAGCAAAAAAAGAAACCCCATGAAAATCCTGCTTAGTAAGTACCTCAGTACAAGTTGTAAAATGAGAGAAGTTCAGAACAACGTTGTCAAAAAATTATTGAGTTAAAAAAACACATTTTCTTTTTGAATAAAATATCATTCAGTTCGATGATACAAACCATACAAGTACAGGGGCGACAATACAGTAAACCGTTGAAAACTTACGAGAAAAATATTACCCAAAAAATAGAGCAAAGTCTAGTTAATGAAAACACGCTTAGTACAAACCCATGCAAGCATTAGTACAAGTACCCTTTTTCGGAACCATTCAAAATTACTCTACAAAGAATAGCTCAGTACAAACATACACATATATCAGTACGACTACTCTGTTTTTCAGACGAGAAAACAGCAAGATCCGTCATGCCGTCTTCAAAATTACTCTTAAACGGTTGCGAAGTAGAGAAAACGTTCAACATGACTAAGTTTCGCATTTTCGATAGCTATCCAACGGTATATAATTTGCCATATTTCGACAAACTTTTAAAAAAAATCGCGTTCAAAATCAAATTTGACCGTATTCAAATCCGTTTTTAAACCGTAAAGAATTACAAAAACATTTCTATACCAAAAAGTTGTGCATTTTCCATACCTTTCGAACGCTGTATCATTTGCGTCAATCCGACAAACCGTTTGCAAAAAATCGCGAAAATACGTTTTGCCCAAAATTTCATCGTTTTTCAAATTACTTTTAAATCATATAGAATTAGAAAAAACAATACATATATGGAAGATGCGGATTTTCACAGCTTTCCAACGCCATCTTATTTGCTCAATTCCGACAAACCATTAAAAAATTGAGTCCAAAATATGATTCGCGTTTTCGGTTTTGAAAAAACGTTTTTTTTTAAACTGCTCTTAAACAATAATGATTTTGCAAAAAAGTTCAATATACTTGAAATATGGTTGTCAAGAGCTTTCCAACGATATATTACATGCCACGTTCCGACAAAAAAATGAAAAAAAGTTTTTGAACCAAAGAAGACGATTTGTTAAAAACAACTGAAAGCATTAGTTCAATCGCTTCGAAAACATCAGTACAACCACCTGAAACTGTCAGTTCAAAAAGGGTAACAGAATAATATTCTTTTACGTGTAACTGAATAGCCCAGATATATATATAAGTTAGGCTTTAACTATGTACTTGTTAGTTAAACCTATGTATAAATTGTGACACTAAATACGACTAGTAAGTAGTACAGTAGCAGTACTAGTATACGTCGGTAAAATTATTCATCATGTCCACACATTGAATTGACGTGACAACACGCTGCGCGTGAGGTGACACAATAATCCCGGCAGTGTGTTCGGGTATTCTGGACTTCAGATTTGGAGTACCACTTATCTGTCGAAATCTTTCATCATTCACTTAAAATAGTTGATTGATCATAGATTGAGTACCATATAACTGGAATTACCGATGCAAGTCGAAGAAGGATTGGCCGGTGCTGCCGGCTGGCGTGAAGTTTGATCCCACAGGTCAGGAGCTGATCGAGCACCTTGAGGCCAAAGTGAGTGCTGACAGCACGAGATTTCAGTCTCTCATCGATTTGTTCATACCAAACATCAACAACGAGCACGACATATGCTACACCCAACCTGAGAAACTTCCAGGTAAGACACCGATCGGCCGTCTACTTGCACAAACATATTCCTTTGTTTGTAGCTCTATTTTTTTTAGACGCAGACCTGGTGAAGCAATTAAAATTTGACAATTAATAAAAAGTGAAACAAGTGACTGCAACATGCCAAAGATGTTATGAAAATGCCAACTACGTACACTAAAACCTGTATTCCACAATACTGCAGGTATCACAATGAGTGGCCTAAGGAAGCATTTCTTCCAGCACAATTCCAAGGCATTCAAAAGGGGAACGTGGACGCATCGCAAGATACAGTCGGAGTGTGGCATGCACGCGATGTGGCACAAGACCGGCAATACCTTGCTGGTGATGGTCAACGGCCGGCAGACGGGCAGCAAAAAAGGTTCTGGTGCTGCACACCAATAAGAACTTCGACCAGCAGAGGACCAACTAGGTGATGCACCAGTACCACCTCGGGGACCTGGAGCAAGAGAAGGAGCGGGAGCTGGTCCTTTGCAAGATTTCTACCATACGAACACTAGGGCCAGGAGTAAAAAGATTATAAGTTAGTTTGGTATTGGTAGTTGTACTACCTTGTCATCCGCAAGTTGGTATTGTTGTTAACGATCTTTTGGTATGAACTTGCATTTGCTTCCAACCATCATGCTGAGGGTCGACGTGGATATAAAGCTGAATCATTTGTTTCGAAACGAATTTTCAGGCACCTGCTTTTTATTTGATGGGTAGCATAAGCACCTGCCGTTTGAATTCCTAGTTCTCCATTTTTTCGAAACAAGTGCATGCACTTATTATCACGATAAAAAAACAATATCCGTCCTGCATCCCAGTTATCAGTCTGTACTTGTAGAATTCTCTCGTTTATTGAGCACGTATATTGTTTTTCAGGTCGAGCAAGTTTCAACTGGGCTATAGACTGCCCAGGGTGGTTTTGTTTTTACCAGGCCCAGCCCATGACAACAACGGGGCACAAAGATCCAGCAGGTATCTACTGGCCTCTGGCCCGCCAGCGTTAGTTATATTTTGTCTTACAACATCCGCAGGCAGTTTTTTTACTGAATCAAACACACAGCCCAGTTCTATTTCCTCTTGAAACGCATGTCCTACATCCGTTTTCTAATCTCTACCTATAGTTTCACTAGTTCATATACACGTATCATTATATTGAAAACACATAACATTCCCTTTTCATATTTACATCCTTATTTTTGTTGTTTTTTCCCACCTAGCGCTCATTTTTTTACCACTAGTTTTCCCTTAAACCAACTGCATTGTCTCACGTCTTATTTGCTTACAAAAACAAAATGATTTTTTGGCCAATCAATAAGTTCTTAAAAATATGTTTATCATTTCAGGATTACAACAGTTCGGACTCCACCGAAATATGCAAAATAAGGTTGACAGCTGGGTCCACGGACACAACCCAGTTTTTTTGTGACTTGCCAAGTAAGTCGCTTTGTCAGGCCTGTTGGGCTGCAAATCTTTCAAGATGAGGAGAGCTTTAATTCGGCTGGCCGAGAAAATGGCCCATGAGTAATGAGAAATGGGTTGTACATTTTTAAAACACATCAAACCGGCAATTAGTTTCAAATATCTTTTTTTCATTTTGAGATTTTAAATTACATTAATTTTTATGCGTGGAGAATTTGTTGGATTTTATATTGATATACATTTATTTTTAAAATCAGTTTGAATGTGAGTCGAAATTTCGGGATTAAAAATAGTTCGGACCGCACCGAAATATGCAAAATTTCGTATAATTTTTTAACCGTGGCCACAATATAGGCTGTAATGCTAACAAAAAGAATATGGGCTCCAAAAAACCTTAAGAATTAGCAAATGGGCTGTAAATTATTAGAAATAATGGCAGATGGGTTGTATGCTGTTTTCCATAGATTTGAGGCTTTCCTAAAAAAAGGTTGACGCACAAGCAGTGACTGTTGGATGTCCATCCAACGGCCGTCGGCCTTCTTCAATCTCTGCCTGCTCCCTGTTCCCCACGGTCGGCTGTGCTGCCGTGCAGGCTTCACCACCCCACCGTACTCCCATCCCTGGCCTAGCCATCCCTCTACTCACCCACACCTGATGTTATTCTCTGGCGATGGCAGACGAACCAGTAAACCCTCGTACAGTCGTACTCCCCTCCGCGTGGGAAACAACTACCGAGTCTTCCCTGCCTCCATGTCGTTCTCTTCCTAGGCCTCGCCGTCCTCCACCGCCCTGGTGTTCTCGGCGCGGCCTGGTCAACGTGGTCAACGACTGACATGCATCTGAAGTGGACTATACGTGGAGAGGCCGACAGCTGGGTCCATGGCCGCACGCAAGGAAATGCCTCCTTATTACGTGCAAAATAATGATTCCTCCACCTGACATCAGGGACCCACCGAAAGGGCCTTTGTATTTCGCAAAAAAAATGTTACAGCCGCTGACAGCTCGGACCCACCAGCTATTTCTTCGCACGCAAGGAAGTGCCTCCTTATTACGCACATAAAAAATGAATACTCCCCCTGTTAGCTCGGACCCAGTATAGTCGCAAGCTGACTTGTGGGCCTACTAAGTTGACGGGGACGGAGGGCTTTGTCAACTTAGTCAATATGCACGATTCTAGCTCCACTGACCATACGATGTCCATCCAACGACCGTAGTGCTTCTTCAACCTCTGATCTTCTTGCTCCAGCCGCCCAAACCAGTGTCGGTCGTGCCTCGTGCTCCTGCCTCCCATGGCCGGCTGCGATGCCGTCGAGGCCTCACCACCCCCTACTACTCCCACTGTTGTCCAGGCCATCCCTCTACTCACCCACACCACCTGTTAACTGTTATTCTGCGGTGACGACAGCCTCACACCGCAGCGAACCAGTAAACCCTGGTACTCCTCTACGCGTGGGCATCCACTGTCGCGTCTTCCCCGGCTCCGCGTCGTCCCCTTCCTAGGCCATGCCGTCATCCATCGCCCTGGTGCTCTCAGTGCGGCGTGGTCAACGTGGTCAAGGAATGGCTTCCATCGGACGTGGACTATACGTGGAGAGGCTGACAGCTGGGTCCACGGTGGCGCAAGGAAGTGCCTCCTTATTACGCGCAAAATAATTATACCTCCACCTGACAGCAGGGACCCACCGGACGAGCCACCGTATTTCATGAGAAAAATGTTTCCCCTGACTGCTGGGACCCACCAGCTACACCTTCGAACGCAAGGAAGTGCGTCCGGGCAAAAAAACAACAAAAAAACGATTCGCCCCCCTGACTGCTGGGACCCACCAGCTACATCTTCGCACGCAAGGAAGTGTCTGACAGTCGGGACCCACCTGGTTGAAGCGTACGTAGTGTTGTCATTCTGGTCGCGAACGTGTACGTACATACTGGTCGTTGTAGAGGCGCACACGTGTCATAGTAGAGGCGCGCACGTGTCGTAGTAGAGGCGCGCACGTAGCATGTACACATACGTACAACGGCCAGGGTACAAGAAAGAAAATACAGCCATGTATGTGTACATACGGCCGGGGTCTCGAACGCCTACTCGCGCATACGTACGGCCAGGGCTCGTGTACATGGCTGGGTCGGAACAGAGAAACAGCGTTGTCGTCGTGTTCATGGGGAGCCAACCGGCTGGGTCAGAACAGAATGCGTGGTCGTGTTCATCGGGAGGTTTTGGATGGAACACGCGATGGAAACAAGGCATGGCGTACCGCAGAACGGAGGAAATGGCCTTGTGTTTGACCGGCCACGTTCGAAACGAGATCCTGTTAATCGGGAGGGGTGTGGCGTAGCGCAAAACAGAGGAAACGGACCTTCTACGGTCGAAATGGGTGTCCTGTTGATCGGGAGGGGTGTGGTGTACCGCAAAACGGATAAAACGGACTTGTGTTGGAGCACTACGGTCGAAACGGGGGTCCAGTTCATCGGGAGGGGTGTGGCGTACCGCAAAATGGACGAAACGGACTTGTGTTGGAGCGCTACATCGAAACAGGGGTCTTGTTCATTGGGAGGGGTGTGGCGTACCACAAAACGGGACTCCACGGGATACTGTTCATCTCCACCGTCGACCTCCTCCAGCCTCCACGGGCTCCTGTTCATCCAGCCTCCACCGTGCGCTACTCCACCGTCTACTGTTCAACCACCCCTCCACGGGCACCCCTCCACCGTCTACTATTCATCCAACCCTCCACACCACGGGGTCCTGTTCAACCACCCCTCCATGGGCACCCCTCCACTGTCTACTGTTCATCCAGCCCTCCACACCATGGGGGTCCTATTCATCCAGAGGCAACGCCACCGCTCACTATTCATCCAACCCCCCCCCCCCCGCAATGCTCACTGTTCATCCAATCGACCGGCTTCAGTTAGCAGTAGTAGTGAAGGAATCGCTCGATCGAGTTCAGTTAACAGCCATCGATCGATCGCTCGGGTTCAGTAATGCGTAGCCTGCAGTGCAATCGCTCGGGTTCAGTTAGAGCCCAACGCCTTGCTTGGGTTCAATTAGAGCCAACGCCTTGCACACACACGCGTACGTGTACGAGATAAACGTGCATTGCTCGGCCCCCGACCTCCCACCGTAACCGGGAACTCCCCGAAATTTTCCTTGCCCTTGCTTCTACCGTGGTTTTTTCTGTCATGGATGGCCCAAAGAATGTCATGCAGCTGCGTCTCCGGCCCGCCCAGGATGAAAAGCTCATTTTTTGTCATGATTTTTTGTCATAGGAGTAGGAGCCCACCACATCTATGATGATACCGGGTTTTGTCACAATTATCGTCATAGAAGTGTCATATGTATGACAGGAAAAAAAATCGTTCGGCCCAAAATGTCACGGATATGTCTTTTTTTTGTAGTGCAGGCAACCCAGGTTGGCTAAAATCTTAAGTCAAATTGATGAATATTTATGGCTTTATAACGATGATTATGGAAGGTGGCCCCTGTATATTAAATACAAATGCCGATGATATGTTTATTTTGACTCTGTTGCGACCGTTTATCAGTTGAAAGTGGCCCATCATCGGCTTCTACTCCTTTGTAGATACTACGCAGAGTTTTTCCGCAATAACAAGACAACCCTTAGCCGACGTCTCGGTGCCCGAAGGCGGTTGTGTTAGCGAAAACGAGGCAATCAGATATGCGGGCTTATAACTTTCACTTAGTCATAGGAGCTTTAAACTGGGGAAGCTAGCTATGAGCCCCCGGTTAGTGTTTCGGCGACAGCCGTGGTCAAGCTGTAAACACTTCGGCCAATGTTATGAACGGCCCATCATTTAACATAGTCATCAGATCGCTGACCAGTTTACGCTTATTGTGACAGTCAGTTTTCAGCTTTCTCCACTGAGGTGCTTAACCATGCGAGCTGGAAGCACAATCGTAGTGGTTCTCCCTTTGCACACCTAGCCGAACAAAGCGGAACGTAGGAGGCAATCATAGGAGCCGGGAAACCCAACTATTGACCAAAGACACAATTTGAAACCGATGCATATATAGTAATATCCGAGAATGTTTTTGCCGAATCCCTAAAGGTGTCCGGCGTTGCACTGCGAGACTTGTGTTGGAAACACACAAATAGTTTAAAAGTTCCATAAGCTTGGAAAACCAAAAAAGTCAGTAAAAACTTGACGTCCGAGCAAGATCAAGTGTTCGGTGTCAATCCGAAAATTGGAAAAAAATTGTGCTTCTGTTGTGCTTTAACATGACGCATCCGATCTCAAGACTTCAGGCAAGTCAGCCCTTTGCAATGACCAAGAAGAAAACACATTTACTATAAAACAGCTCATATAAATTTTAAGAGCCCCCAAGTTACTTGGGTAAAAGAATTTTATGTATAATGATTGTATGTATCGAAGTACTTATATCCTATCTGTGTTCACCCGAACTTTGAACGCGTCTTAAGCGACCGTCGGCTTCTCCCTCTTCGGTCAAGGACCGAAAAGTGTTATGTACTCCACCTATCGAGAATATCGACGGTGTTTCCAATAACCAAGCAATCATGCCATAAGGCTGTAACAGACAAAGCACGCTCGGGGAACTTATGCTATATTACTAACGAAGTGTAAGAAGCAACTTCGAAGAAAATAGTACCTCCACCAATACCTTTCTTCACTTGCTCATTTTTACTATTAGACTTGTGCAATAGATTTTTTGTACTCATGAGTTCTGTTGTGTGCTGACCATGATTGAAAACAATAAGAGCGCTAGCTTTCGGCTTCACCCAGTTTGAGGTCAGAGCTCGGATGACCCAGTCGTGAAAATCGCAGATGTGCTCCCTTTACAACCTAGCCAAACAATCGGTAACGTAGGGGTAAGCACAGGAGCTAGGCAACCTAGCTTGCGGAACACTTAAGTCAATATGATGCATATTGTGGCGTAATACACGAACAAGGAACAAAGCCGTACAAGTATAATCATATGCAAGAGAAAAACTTCATAAAGGAAGCCCCCAAATAAATGGGGTATTTGAATTTGTGTGTCACAAACAAAGTTATGACAAGGAATTTTTCTCACAAACAACTTTTTGCCAAAGAAGTATAATGCTTGGTCGAACCGAACAAAATTTAAAACTGAAAGTTTTTGAGCATGAAAGCGACTTAGCTAGTTAATGTGTCCGGCATTGATGACGTGGTCCGAGCTTGACGCGGGACAAGGTTCCATCCTCTCAGGCTGGTCCCCAGGTGGCCGAGCAGAGAGTTCGGCACTCCAAGAAGATGAAGCCCCCAGTCCAGCCGCGGTAATGGAGCAGCTCGGTGCGCCAAGGCGACAACACAATTCGGTTGATAGAGGCGACAACACGGCTCAGTCTGAGTCGATTGGCTGCACAGTAATATAGTGCAAACCAAAAGTAATGACAAATAAAGATAATAATGTATATTTACAAAAAATATTCTACTTATTTAATACAAGTGAAGTAAATAATGAAAGAGATATGGCCTGAGCGTCGAGGTCAATGTCAATGCAGGGCGTCGGTGTGATGTGGTAAAGGTGTGGCAAAGCCCGAATTCACAGGTCGGTCCGAGTTCCGGATACGGCGTTCGCTGAACTATGTAGGGAAACTTTCTGAACCACCATTTGATAGACCTGTGTATAGATGATGGAACAAAGCAGAGTAATAATTCCTAGGGAGAAATAAATCCAAACAAGCAAAAATTGCAAGGATTAATAGCACCTGGTTTATTTGTTGTAGCAGTCCGAAGAAAGGTTACTCCCAAAATTGGGACTCGGTCCGCAGACCCATTGCCTGATGGGTGATAAAGCAAAGGAATGGCGATGCTGGCAAAGGTTGGGTCGCCGAGGCAAAGCCCGTGGTCCAGCTAACGTGATGAAGCTGGTCGGTTGGTGACGCCGAGGTCTCCGAAGTAAGTTGACGAAGAGATGGCAAAGCCCTCGGCCTACCCGAGGTGACGGAGCAGGTCGATAAGGAGATGTTGCAACTGCCAAGTCAGCCGAGGTATTGAAGTAGTTCGGCATGATGGACATTGTCTTGATGAAGCAACGGTTCGGCCATGCCGATGCAGGTCATAACTTGTGACGTGGTCAATGCTGGCTTGATGAAGTGACCGCGTGGCAATGCCGGTGTGCCCTCTCCGTGTAATCCATGGGGCAGCGATGTTGGTGACGATTTATCCTTCGCGATGCCAAACTATTGTCCGGCTGGCCGAGATGATGATTTGAAGAAGTTGAGATCGGCTCAACAAAGCGATGACGTGTCTAGCGCAGGTCGGCCGCCGTGGAGTAATGTTGTCGGGCTGGTTTGACACCAGCGCGACGTTAAAGATCGTATTGTAAAAATACTTTTAATACTAGTGGGATGTGTTTGAGAAAAACACAATACCCCATACGAAAACTTCCTTCAAAAAGGATGTCCAAAATCCCGTTCATAAAGAAGATGAACTCGGGTCGGATTCGTTCTCCCATAGAAAACATATCCAAAAGGTGATGCACTAATCGGAAGGTTACCGGAGTTTGATGGTCGGATCGAGCTGAATTTTTGGCAGGTGGTAGATATGGGAGTTCCGCAGCCGATCAACGGTTGGATCTTCCAAAGGACACCGAGCTAGATGCTAGACACCACGCTCCAAACTCGTCCGGATTCTCGTCCAGATTCAATAGGGCTCCGGTATATCGGAGATTGCCGGAGATTCCTCCATCGGAACTCGACGAAATTTTGCAGGGTTGTTGTAGACTTAATTCCATATAATTCCACCGAAGCAATCGTTTAGGCGACACTCGAGGAGGCGGTGGCAGTGGATACGAGTTTGCTGTCTAGAAAAACAGCACGGTCGCCTGAGGGCAATGTTGACGTTGAGCCCCCGAGATCCATGGATGACTCCTCCATGATCTTGATAGAGATCGGAGTTGATGTTGATGAAGGCCCTCATCCGAACATGACGATCGGAGGTAGGGCTCAGTCCTCGGTCAAGCCAAGGTGACCAGTCGAGCTAGTGACGAAGAAGCCGACGTCGCAGTTGACCTGCAGGTGAGCCATTGATCCTTTTGTCGATCACAAAGCGGAACTCTCAATGAAAGCACCAATGTCGGTATCAAAAACCGGCGGATCTTGGGTAGGGGGTCCCAAGTTGTGTGTCTTAGGACCGATGGTAACATGAACACAGGATTTTACCCAGCTTAGGGCTCTCTTGATGAGATAATACCATACATGCTGCTTGATTGACTTTAATGAGTATAGGGGTTACAAGAGTTGATCTACCTCGAGATCATATGTTGTGGTCTAAACCCTAGAGGTATGATGAGTAATGTCATAATGCCCTATCGACTAGCCTAGCCTCGGTTTATATAATGTACTAGAGGCCTAGGATAACAAGAGTCCTAGCCGAATATGCCGGTGGGGGAGGAGTCCTTGTCTTGATCACCAAGTCTTGTAGAATCTTCCTTGTGTATACTTCGGCTGTCCGAACTGGCCCATGAGTAAACGGCCATGGGGGTCCTCGGCCTAATCCAACTGATCGGGAGACGACGTGGTGAGTACCCCGTAGTCCAGGACACCGTCAGTTGGTACAATAAAATCACTCCACTATATATATAAGCAGTAGCCTCGGCACTTGCTTTACTAGGGTTCCTCTCTTTCACTCTCTCATGCTCTCCAGATCTAAGCAAGACATAGGTGGCCACACACTCTCTTTCCTCATGGCTGGTCAAAAATCCGGCCGGACCACCTTGACCGGGGCAAGGGTGTAGGTGCATCGTTCACGCAGTCGTCAGTGGTGAGAGAGGAGACAAACAGCTGCCTGCGCGTCCCGGTCGGCGACCATGTCGTTCTCTTCGAGATAGTGCCAGCTCGGGAGGGCCTCCGACCCCTTCTTCCTCCCTGTGGTATTGTGGCCAAGATGCGGCCTCTGACGTCATATTTTGCCACATGCCGACGACCCTCAGGTATATATTCCTTCAAAACCTGCCTTGCTCTACTGCCCCAGTACCCCACGTGGCTGCGTGTGGATCTTTTTCTACTTTCGTTGCTTGTTCCAAAGCCACTAGACTTTTACTATTATTAGAGGTAAAGATAGTTCATACATTTGAATCTAAGAGTTGGTTCAAACAGGGAAGAAAGTGGGAAAGCTGTAGCATGAATTTAGGACTTGGTTCTAAGAGGAAATGGGGGAAAGTAATAGATACTAGCTACCCAACCGATCTCTTGGCTGAAAAGGCAAAGAAAGCATGGTGGATGGCGAAGGGTGGGGGGGAAGTGGACATGTATCTTGGTCGGAAAAGGAAAGAAAGTGAGGGGTGTTGGGGGACAACGCAAATGAGAACGAGCACGTCTAGATTTCCTCTGCTCACATAGGAAAATGTTGTCATGGAGATAAAAATGGGACAAATGTAGACATGTTGACTGAGTGTTTGCCGCTCTCGGCAACCACATCTGCCTCACCACTTTATGCCCCTGTTGTCCCTAAGCCCATATCGCTACAGTTAATGTAAAATCACATGAAGCATTAAGCAATGCCACCTAATGTCACTATTAAGTAATGGTCTAGTGTCGTCGATAAATTGAAGCAACGCCACCTAATGTCACTATTAAGTAATGGTCTAGTGTCGTCAATAAATTGAAGCAATGCCACCACCATTTTATGAAGTCCTTCTGTCTTGCTTTATTTCCCATGAATTGTGTTTTTGCAGTTACACTTAAATCTCAAACCTCTACCATTGCTTCATCCCAATGGAACAACACAAATTAGGTTGCACATTTACTAAACATGTGATGCTCTTATGACAGTAATACTAATGCTATTGTTCTGCATGTTAATCTAGTGGCAATGTTGATGTGATGTGATGCTACTTACTTAAGGGCACTTTCATACTGTCAATGTAGTGCCAATTATAATACAATAGATTCTACTATTAATCATATGCCACTGCAAATAAGTGTCACTGTTTAAATAACCGTATTTCATATTTGCGTAAACAGGTATGTCTGTCTCCATATCATTTCTATCCGCGCAATCACAAATACACACCTCAGTTTTAGTATAACTGCACAAAATGAGATGGCTATTCCTTGCTGCCGTCGTCTAACCACCCGTCTTCCAAGTATTCCTACATTGGTAGTAACTAGGTAGAATGACCAAAGCAATCTAAAAGAAGCTGATTCGTACGTTTTACTTCCTGATTGCAGTGCAGGGATGACCGAAAACAACTGCATCCTAGTAAGGAATGCACTTTCTCCCAGTTCATGCATGGACGAGGACTAGCTGGCACGGCTGCACGGAGGTTTTTGGGACATGTGCGTGGACAAGAGGCATTGTGGTCTCCTTATTTCTGCAAATAGTGGTGCTTAAATTTAGTGGAACTGTACAAGAAGTTCAGATGCCAGTACACTACATGGTTCAGTTCAGCATTCAAACTGAGAACACAACTATAATTGGTTATTCTAGAATGAGAGAACCTAACCCTGGATGGTGGCAACAAGAAAAACCAGAATGAACTCCAGGAAATTAAATCCCTTTGTTCAGAGAAGCCTTCCTTGATTTTTCCTAATTTGTAAACGTTCTCACAACTTTGTGTTTTGTTGTGAACTAGTATACGTTTGTTATGTCCTATGAATCATTGAGATGTATAAAATTGTTTAACTTATGCTTTTCAAGTATTTTATGAAGCCGAGTTTAATGTGAATGTTCCACATGAACGCTGGACTAGTGTCTGAACGTTTGGAATTTACATTGTGGCCTCAGTTAACTGCATGAATCACTGTAACAAGATACGTAGTTGCCTATATGTCAAACAATAGATTATTGATGGTTAGCTGGTCGATAGCCAACTTTTCTAGCGTTGAAGCGGGCTGAGCTAATGTGTCGTGTTTTGCACAACTGCTTACAAGTGAGGTAGCACCAACAGTGTTTACAAGTACTTAATCAACCTTACGTACCCTATGTATACGTCGGCGCATAGTTCTCGAATGAGTAGTCTATTTCATCAAACACACGCTACTCGTATGTTAAACCGTGACAACTTATGTCTTACCATGCCATATTCATGAAAAAACTAGTGAGGACATATCTATTTCGACAACAATTGGGATTGTTCTCACATGGGTCACGGGCACACCAAAGTAGCAGCAATTCCCACAGACGGATTCAAACAGAGTACTAGCCCCAGAGGGCTCGATAATAGGCAAGCTTCGGACAATTAGACACAATCCAAACTACTGTTAAACACTAGTTGGGGCAACCTTTTCATGCCTCGATCTAATTTGGGATGGACACAAGACGAACCTTGCCATGAACATCATCGAGGACGTCCAGCAGTAGCTCAATCCTGTGAACCTGCCTAAAGATAACCTTGTGGCCTTGCCACTCATAAACTTTTTTGTGGAGGCATGCCACATCATCTTCTTGCGTAAGCTTGACAAGAATAGTATGCCTCACAAACAAAGGATTAGCTTTGAACTTCTTGTGCTTCAGTACACCCTGGACAACATGCCTCACAACAGTGAGGCTGGAATACATCTCGACATTTGTATTAGTGCAAATGGCTTCCAGGATCCAACACCCTAAGAACTCTGTTTTTTCAGTGCGTATATTCAGGTCATTCGCCTCATAGTGAGTGACATGTACAACCACACAATCCTTGTTTGCATCAGGGCTCTAATTGAAACAGAAACAAATTCTGAATTACTTTCCAATATAAGGAACACATGCTATTTAAACCACTATGTAGAATCAAAAGTATGCATGACAGGGAAGGTAGCATGGCACCGAAGCTAATATTATTTTTATTATTTATCACCACATACTTAAATGAAAAACCACAATCGAGATCGGCAAAGAAGAAAATCACCTTGGGCAGCTCAGCGGGGGTGGGGGGACACATCCTCGAAGGGGGAAAACTGCTCCTCCAAGGCCACAAGGGCTCTAACCTCAAACGGGGCGTTGACCATCTCAGTAGTGGCCGTGAGCATATCTGGGTTTGGTTCGGTGGCTACCTCCATCTTCTTGGAGCTCTCTGTCTCGTGGGGATCAGCCTCCCGCATCTGGTCCAACATCGGCAGATCTTTACCTGGTTCTCCTTGGTCCATCATGAAACTGACGAATACTAGGAGACCAGTGAAAGGAAAACACGATCACAATGACAATGAAACAAAAAAGAGAGTGAGGATCGGTTACTGATTTGCAAAACTTCCTTTTTTCTGAATGAAAATATACCAACATCACGGATCCGCTTACCGTCCCTTCGTTGGGAAAGAAGAACAGTGGAAGATGCGAGTGTTGGCTTACTTGAAGACGGTGAGAGAAAAGGGGATTCAGCAAAGAGTGAAATGATGGTTGCTTCGTCCGTCAAACTTAGAGTGCGGGGAGGTGGGGTTTTGTGATACGATGGCTCGTTACTGCCGCACTACGACCGTGGTGAGTCTCCACCAGCATACTGCCTTCTAATTTGGTGAATGGCATTTGGGCCCGTGTGCTGCATGGCCCACATGTCGGTGAAAAAAAGTAAAACAACATTCAGTAGAGGGAGACGTTTCGATGACCTTGGAGGAGCCAGAAGTGGTAATGTATCCATTGTACTAGTAGTAATTGTTTTTCTGGGTAGTTGTATAGTGTCTCCACTGTACTAGTAGTAATTGTTTCTTTGGGCCCAAGAAAAAACAGCCCATCCACCCTAGTAAATAGTCAAATCAATTCAAAAGCTCATATATTTACTTAATGAGAGGCGCTACCCAACACACCACCCCCCAAAAACCTGGGTGCTCTTCTTCCTCCTCACTCCCACCCACCTCACCTCAGCTCGCTCCACTCGTACCCCCAAATTCCTCACCTCACTCCTACAATAAAATCTAACTCCCCTTCTTCCTCACTACTAGAGAAATAAACCCCAGCTCCCCTTCTTCTTCACTCGCACTACAAGTAGGTCATCATTCATTAATATGCTCAAATCTCTGAGCTCGATGTGACGCCCTCGAGGAAAATGGAGTCGGCTAACCCCAGGGCCAAGAAGATGAGGCTCCCGCTAGCGGTGACGCCTGTTGTACATCCCACACCCGGCAGAGCGGGGAGAAGCGGCAAGCCCGCCCCCATCGGATCCCAGGAACCCATAGAATCTCGGGTGGACCGCATGAATGATCTCCTGAACGCCATCCTTGGGGAGATCATCTTGCTTCTCCCTACCAAGGATTGCTGCCACACCCAAGTCTTCTCAATTCGGTGGTGCCCTCTATGGCACGCCGCGCCCCTTAATCTCGACTGTCGTCAGCTATTCGTCTTTAATGATTTTGAACTCCCCAGAGCCATCATCTGCTCCCACCAGGTCTCTATTCAGAGCCTCTGCATGCCGTCATACTACGTGAGCAAGCATACCATGCCCTGCATGGTGGACGCCTGGCTGAATCCCCTAAATTCACAGAACAACAACTGCTTGAGTTCTACTATTCCCCAGGAAATCACCTACTAGATACTGAACGCCATGTACTTGTGCCCTCAGCACTGATGTCCATCTCGTGGTTTTCCTCCTCTCTCCACACCGCCACCTTTGCACTGTGCTACCTACCAGAAAATCTAGTACTAAACCTTTGACTCCCATTTCTCAAAAAACTTTCACTTGTGCGGGTTTGTATATCGGAGGCCTCATTGCACAACATCATCCACTCCAGTTGCCCTGCCCTGGAGTGCTTGGAGCTTGTTTTCATAGTTAGAATCGGTTGTCTCCAAATAAAGTCACCTAACCTTGTAAAAATTGGAATTTCTTTTGACGGAAGGCAGCTCATCATCCAAGATGCCCCTTCACTTCAAAGGTTGATCCTTGATTCTAGTTATTCACTGTCGCAAATAACCATCGTCTCTGCGCCTAAACTGGAGACCTTGGGTGTAATACATGATCTATGTGCTCATTTCAAGATGGTGTTTGGCTCCACGGTTCTTCAGGTACCGTATATTATCATCTTCACTTGTAACCATAAGTTGCATTTTAAATTTCTGCGAATAAGTTCTATATCATCTTGGAGTACACATTTTGTACTAATATTATGTTATGTCCTCAATGAAGAGCTTCTCCACGGATAGCCTATCAATGGTGCTGGATTCTGTCAAGATCTTATATATATCCAAATGAATAATTTTGATCAGGACAAGATTATTGGCTTGTTACAATGCTTTCCATGTGTGGAGAAGTTGTATATAAAGGTGATACTTTCACGCACATTGGAAGCCCGCATATAGTGTACTAGAATTAACCGTTCAGCTGTTGCTCTTTCGACACTCTTTTTTTAGACCTTAACTATTTTCAATCTTCATGTCTATTTAGGCAATAGGATGGGGTAAGAAAGTTATACCAATCGGTGAATTCATAAGTACTGGGATTTTCTCACATCCCATGACATACGGTTGAAGACAATAACGCTGGAACGATATGTAGCCAGCCATGCAAACACTAGATTTGTCACATTCTTCCTGCTGAATGCGAGGTTACTATTTTCCATCAGGCTTAAGTTTATCAGCAACATGGTTTTGATGGATGGGTATGTCGAAGAGCAAAAAAAAGGAGTTTCAGGTGGACAAAAGAGCTTCTGAACGTGTCGGGCTTCTATTTACAACATCTTGTGGTCATAATCCAATAAATTTTACGACCCAGGATGTTCATTCTATGGACCTGATCGATCCATTTGACTATGACTACCGAAAAAAGTGCTGGAGTTAGATGTTGTTGCCCTTTTCAATCTAGGTTTTGTCTAAACCTGATGAACAATAAACCCTCGTGCTTTTGTATAGTTTGTAAGTTGGAGTTAGATGTTGTTGCCCTTTTGAACTCAGCTGTGACTGTCATATTTTCTTTGAAACAAGGCAAATGGCTTGCCATTCATTTAATTAAGAGTTTATTTTAACAAATCCCAACCAAGGGAAATAACATCACTCTCGTCGGCTGCTTGAGCTCACTTTGCATTACAGAGCCCAAGTGATTAGCCCCACTAGCACCCACAAACTTATTTTGAACTAGCACACTAAATGGGTTATAAATTTTCATAAGAAAGGCTGCATGACCGTGATAGATTTGGATTCTGACATTTGGGACCCACAAGGAAAAAGCCTATCCAAGGTGGTGTCGAATTACTAGCTAGTCAACAAACGATTCTTCCAATCAGCCATTGGATTGACATCCAACATCTGTCATGTATCTTCTATCTCTTGTCTTCTTACTCCAGCCACCCAAACCAAACCACCCCGTCGGTTCTGCCTCCTCCCTCCTCCCACGGCTAGCTGTGCCCCCGCCGCCCTACCATACCCTCCAACGTTGGCCAGTACCTCCCTCTATTCCCCCATGCGTCCTGTTATTCTCCGGCGATGTCAGCCCCAACATGCACCCACACCTGAACCAGTCAACCCTCGTACTCCCCTTCGCCTACGTCTGGAACGGCGCATCTTCCATGGCTCCTGTTCATTTCGTCTGAGGCCTCACCATCATCCTCCACCTTGGTTTGCTCGTTATGCACGGTGCGCTGCCCTCTTGCTTTGTCAATATCGTCAATAACTGAGAGGAACAAGGAGATGACTGTACATGGAGAGGATGACAGTAGGGACCCACCAGGGTCATGGCAGTACACAAGCAAGTGCATCGTTATTACAAGCCCCAGAAAATGGTTCCTCCTAATGGTTGGACATCTGGGGCCCACGTCATTGTCAACCTAGTCAATAAACAAGAGAATTACACAATGAGCGGCTGACGCCAGGGACCCAGCAGGTCACGTAGTTGTTATTTACTTTTTTTGAGGAACAAGCAGTTGTTATTTATACTAGTTTTAGAGATGGATCAGGGTAACAACGGGGCTGTGCAGGGGTTGTGGTTCGTCTAGCCAGGGTTTTATTTATGTTTACCACATCATGACCCCAGTTGTGTTTTTTTTCTTGCTGAAAATGGCTAGCCGAGTTCTACTTTTCTAATGAAATACCCAACCGAGGCCTACTTGCTTTGTCAGCCCTACCATACCCTGACGCGTATGCTTTCCTAAAAGTTGACCGCACTAAAATATGCAAAATTTCGGGATTAAAAACAGTTGACCGCACTAAAATATGCAAAATTTCGTATAATTTTTAACTGTGGCCACAATATGGGTTGTAATGCTAACAAAAAGAAGATGGGCTCCAAAAAAATCCTTAAGAATTAGCAAATGGGCTGTAAATTATTAGAAATAATGGCAGATGGGTTGTATGTTGTTTTCCACACATTTGAGGCTGACTTGTGCGCCTACTATAGGTTGACGCGTATGCTTTCCTAAAAAAAGGTTGACGCACACGCAACGCTGTGTCAACTTAGTCAACACACGAGAGCAGTGACTTTTGGATGTCCATCGAATGACCGCCGTGCTTCTTCAATCTCTGCTGTTCCTACTCCAGCCGCTCAAACAAGCGCCGGCGGGACTGCTAGCTCCCTCCTCCAGCGGACGGCTGCGCTGCCGCGCAGGCCTCACCGCCCCATCGTACTCCCATCACTGGCCTAGCTATCCCTCTACTCACTCACACCCGTTGTTATTCTCCGGTGACGGCAGATGAACCAGTAAACCCTCATACCCCCCTCCACGTGGGAAACAACTGTGAGCCTTTCCTGGCTCCGTGTCGTTCCCTTCCTAGGCCTTGCCGTCATCCACTGCCCTGGTGCTCTCATCGCGGCGTGGTCAACATGGTTAATGAACGACATCCATTGGAAGTGGACTGTACGTGGAGAGGCTGACAGCTGGGTCCACGGCTGCACGCAAGGAAATGCCTCCTTATTACGCGCAAAATAATGATTCCTTCACCTGATAGTTGGGACCCAACGGAAGGGCCTCTGTATTTCATGAAAAAAGCGCCCCCCCCCCTCCCCCGCTGACAGCTCGGACTCACCAGCCATATCTTCGCACGCAAGGAAGTTTTTTTAGCCGAGAATGTAGAACAATCGTTCTACGGTATTTTCTATATTAATAAATAAAATAAAGAACAATTACAAAGGCTAAACAGCTAGTCTAAACTGAATCAACCAACACCAATTTTTGGAAACATGAGAGTATTTAGAGATTCTGTTCTATCCAACTGGTAATCAAATTGGCTTTATTTTGCTTTGATCGAAGTCTAGTAGTTTCCAGTCCTTCTCTGAGATAATGCTTCCAGGATCCATATCTCATCGGAACCTTTCTGAAGATTTTCTCATTCCTGGTCATCTAGGTGCTCCAACAGTGCATAATCACCACTTCCATAGCAATATCCTTAGGAATTTCACTGGGAGTCAACATGACTTTATCATAGATGGACATACCTCTATGCTTATCAGGAGCAATCCTATTCTAGCAGAGTCCAGCAAATTGGCAGTCCCAGAAAAGGTGGAAGCTAGTTTCCTCTATAGGCTCAGGACAGAGGGCACAATTATAATCCTCTAAGTGCATGTTTCTGCATTTAATCATATTCCTTGTGCTTAGTCTGTGATGAAGAAATAAGCAAAAGAAAATCATGTGCGTGAGCCTACACGCTATTTTCCATACCAACTGAAAGATCCCAAGTGCTTTACTTGGGCCAGTAATTGCTTTATACATGATCATAGAGGAGAATTTCTGAGTGGTGCCATCCATGATCCAAGAGTCTCTGCTTGATAAGGTCTCCCTAGTTGTGATTATGTCTTGAAGTTCATTGAACTAATTAAAAGCCTGGAGTGACAGAGGTCTATGGAAAATAATACTTAAGTCCTCATGCTGTTGAGCCTGTGACAGAGTGATGTCTGTATTGATAGCAAAAGAGTGTAGTTCAGGGAACAAAGTGCCCAGAGGAATGTTCATCCACTTATCTGACCAGAGCATTATAGTATCTCCTCTACCAGCTTTGCACTTTGTATGCTCTTTGAATGTAGGCAACACTTTCAATACTGATTTCCACCAGAATGAACCAATCAATCTATCTCCAAGTAAACTGTCCTAATAATATGCTTCCCAAATAATATTCACCCATCGGATGTATTCTCTATTGAAGAACTTGTGCAAAAATTTCATGAGCAGAGCTTGATTATGAGCCTGAAGATCTAGTACCCCCAGACCACCATGGGATTTAGGCGGAAAAACTTTCTCCCAAGAAATCAATACCATGCCTCTGTCCTGTGATCCATATTTTCTCTAGAAGCAATTCATCAGGTAGGAGTTAATTTGCTGAAGTGCAGTCTTTGGGATCATGAGAGTACACATGAAAAAGGTTGGCATGCTTGTAAAGACAAACTTGAAAAGGGTAAGCTTATCTCTAGTAGATAACATTGTTGAGCAGCGAAGCAGTGTGCTTTCAATTCTCTTCAACATAGGCAAATAGTCTTGAACTATTGGTTTGGAAGAGCTCAAAGGAAGTCCCAGGTAAGTGTGAGGCTAACAACCAATATTAATCCAAGCAGAGCTGAAAGTTCCAGCATTTTCTCATGAGGAGTATGTATTGAGATAATTGTGGACTTAGAGTAATTAATCTGCATGCCAGAAAATTCAGCATAGTGCAAAAGTAGATTTTTTTGATATGTTGGATTTGTCTGTGATCAGCCTAAGCCACAAGTACAGTATCATCAGCATACTGCACAATGGGGAAATCAGAAGAAGTGTTGTGTTGAAGTGGTGGATGCACCATGTTGTTCATCATGGCTTCATTAAACATGCTTTGCAGAATATTAGCTGCAATCACAAAATTAATGGAGATAGGGGATCACCTTGTCTAACACCCTTCATGCACAAAATTTGCTTGCCAGGAATACCATTAAGTAGGATTGAAGAGTATCCAGTCCCATAAATCATCTTGATCCAACTTATCCATCTCTCCCCAAATCCCTTGGCTTTTAGAGTTTGAATAATTTTGTCATGGCTAAGCATATCAAAAGCCTTTTCAAAATCCAGTTTCAGCATAATGAGTTCTTGCTTACCCTGATAACACTGGTAGATATACTCATATGCCCATGCCAGACAGTCTTGGATGCATCTCTTATTAAGAAAGCCATATTGATTCTTGTGCACCATTTTAAGAATATATCCTTGTAACCTGTTTGCCGGCAGCTTTGTGATTATGTTAAGAGTACAGTTCAATATGGAGATGAGTCTAAAATCAGATGGGCAAACAGCAGAATCCTTCTTGGGGATGAGAGTGATGAAGGAGTAGTTAATGCTTTGGAGATTAACTTTTCCTGAGTGGAAGTCCTCAATTAACTTGTAGAAATCAACAGCAATAATGTCCCAGCAATGTTTTAGAAAAGCAGCATTGAAGCCATCAGACCCTGGAGATTTTTCTGCAGGCATGTTATGAACAACTTTGTAAATCTCCTCTTTGGTGAAAGGACTTTCAAGAGCAGAGAGATCCTCTAAGGGGTTCAGTAGCTGGTGAATCTGTAGTGGATTACTAGTGGATGCCTTAGAGCCCATTCTTGCTTTAAAAGCCCTGAGAAGGATGGCATCCTTGGCCTGGTGATCATGATGTTCAAATCCATCCTCATCCTTTAACACAACAATACAATTATTTCTCAATTTGATAGTAGCCTTTGCTTGAAAATATTTAGTGTTGGCTTCACCCACTTTGAATTGTCTAATAGTGGCTCTTTGTTTCCAATAAACTCTTTGATGATCCAAAATGACTTGCATGTGTTCTTTGACATCATCTCTACCCATTTTTTCATCATTGGATAAACTTCTGCATTCCTCAAAGTAATCATAGCAAAGAATAAAGAAATTGGAGTTATCAATGATCTTCTTCAAATCTAAGAGGTCTCTAGCCCAGTTCTTCAAACCTTTCCTCAATCTTTTAAACTTGGTAGCAATCACCTTAGCACTGTATTGTACATCCACTAGTTGTGCCCAAATACCTTGCACAATCTCTCTGAACTGAGCATGTTCTAACCAATAGTTCTCAAATCTGAAGGCCTTAGATTTGGGAATATTTGTACCAATTGAAATCATGATTGGGATATGATCAGGGGTTGTCTTTGCAAGTGGATGAGCAAGAGTGATAGGATACTTAAGAGTCCAAGCTTCTGAGGTGAAGCACCAGTCCAGCTTCTCCAGGAGTGGGGCATCTTGCATATTGCTCTAAGTAAAGTTCCTGCCTTTTAGGGGGATTTCAGTCAAATCTTGTCTGTTGATAGCTTCATTGAAAGATAGCATACCATTAATGCACCCCCCTTCTCTGCTTCTGTTGTGTGGGTATCTGATATAATTAAAATCCCCCATAATAATCCAGTGTGCATCATCTGCCATAGGAAAGTCTGAAACCAGTTAATCAAATTTGTTCTCTCATTGGGTTGACAGGGCCCATACACATTTGTGAGGAACCATGAATCACCATCCAGCTTTCAGGTAAATTGCATAGTTAATGAGAAATCATTGATGTGATGCAGCTGTCCAAAGAAGATGTTATCATTCCATGCTATCAAAAGACCTCCTGAAGCACGCATAGATGGAAGGTAGGAGAATTGGAGATTGGGAGAATTTGGAGATTGTCCTAGGACAAAAGTTCTCAGACAGGCTGAGTCAATCAACTCTCTCTTAGTTTCCTGAAGACATAGGATAGAGCATTTGGATTCCTCCACTTTATTGGATATAGCAGTCCACTTCTTGGGATCATTAAGTCCACGAATGTTCCAATTTAGAATATTCCAATTTATGTTCATTGGGAGGAGATAGAGCAGAACGAGTCATCACAGAACATGCCTGAAAAGATGAAGACAAACCAATACCCAGAACAAGAAGTATAGATAGATCTTGTTGTGGGAAATACCACAAAGTCTGCACCAGGATACCCAGATAATAAGAGGTCCAACTACTGTGCACAGTTAACATGGATTGCAGATACATCGGACACATTGCATACATAAAGATTCTATTACAAAAGTTGATCTCCAGATGATCTCCAAAATGGCTTTAGAGCCATTTCTTGTTCTTCTCTTTGGTGGCCGTGTTACCTTCCATCACAGGTCCTTCTCCTTTGCTTTTCTTGGCTCTCTTGCTAAGGAGTTCTCCAGATGTGACCTTGTGAGGTACCTTGCAGAAAGAGGTATTCAGACACTTAACTACTTTAGCAGATAGAGTAGGTGGGGCAGCATGAGAAGCCAGGCAGTTTTTATCTCTACATACTGCTTGCTTGAAACCTTTAGACAGGTTTTGTAATCTGTAGCTCCTCCTACCTCAGTTTCTACCAGAGGAATGTTGTCCTTCCTCTTCTTGTTTTTGTGCAGAGTAGATTTGGAAGATGCTAACAGAGATTCAGAAGGACACTTGTCCTGTGAAGTCTCCACTCCTTGTTCCTATGATTCCTATGATGGAGTGGAGACAAGACATGCCAAGACATCATTATTATGACAGCTCTTAGGGAAAGAGAAAGGTAGGGTAGAATTACAAGAAGATGCTTGCTTGATGATATCCCAAACTGGGATGTAATGATTTTTTTGGCCCAAGGGAATTTATCTGGGTTCAGGAAATTAACTGATAGAAAATTGACCCAATCAGAAGGTACCTGAATGATATTGACACTATCAGGTTTTGGGGCAATGTGTTGCTTCCATATCTTAGCTCCCTCTTTACCAAGATGAGCTTCTTCATTGATCTCTTGCAGGACCTCTTGATCTTTTTTCAATAGTGTAAGATTCTGCACAAAAGGTGTGAGCCTGATTAGCATAGGCTGGGACAGGGAATCCAGGTGGAGAAGATAAGTCTGAAAAGTTGTATGTACCTGTGATAACATGAGCCATCTGCATATCTATGTCAGCAACTTGAGTTTCTAGATCCAGGGTGTTGTTATCCCGACCCAATGTATCCTCTGCTAAGCCATTGTCTTCACATATCTTGAGTGGTTGCAGTATATCATGCCGAGGAGCTAAGTCCAGTCTGCTAACATTAGCAAGAACTTCAGAGAGCATCAGATCATCATGAGAATCTTTGTTATTAGTATCTGAAAAGGTGTTGAAGGCTTCAAGCATAGGGTCAATCAGTTGTACCATGGGCAAAATAGGAATAGCAGGTGGTATAACCAAAATGGGTTGAATTGGCTGGGCCTTAGGCACAGGCATTTCCTGTTGGGCAAAAACTGGCACATGCATCTCTTGTTGGGCCAACACATGCTCACGTTCAGGTCCATTGGGCTGCAACATATCATTCGAATATGGAAGCAGAACCTGCATTGGCGCCAAAGGGCCATTAGCAGAAGCATAGGAGCTAGCACTATTGTCAGGTGGGATCTGTGAAATAGTGAGGATACTGTTGGCATCTTGAACCACATTGACCTCTTCATCAAGTGGTGCCATTAGATCATTGAGTGCCATAAATTCTCCAGCATGAAGTTCAATATCAGCATTTTGGGGCAGAGCCCAATGCCCTCATCCTGGCAAATCCTCCTCTTCATCCTCTTCTACATTTTGTTCTTGTTCAGCAAATTGCCCATCTACTGGTTGCTACCACTTGAGCTTGCGTTGGTTTTTCCCTTGAAGAGGAAAGGGTGATGCAGCAAAGTAGTGTAAGTATTTCCCTTAGTTTTTAGAACCAAGGTATCAATCCAGTAGGAGATGACACATAACTCACCTAGTACCTGCATAAACAGTCAAGAACCTTGCAACCAATGTGATAAAGGGGTTGTCAATCCCTTCACGGTCACTCGCAAAAGTGAGATCTAATAGATATAATAAAGTAAATATTTTTGGTATTTTTGTTGTATAGATTGGAAAGTAAATATTGCAAAATAGTAAACGAGATGCGATATAATGGAAAAGAGATGTAATATAATAGGAAAGAGACCCGGGGGGCATAGGTTTCACTAGTGGCTTCTCTCAAGATAGCATGTATTACGGTTGGTGAACAAATTACTGTCGAGTAATTGATAGAAAAGTGCATAATTATGAATATATCTAAGGCAATGATCATGAACATAGGCATCACGTCCGTGTCAAGTAGACCAAAATGATTCTGCATCTACTATTATTAGTCCACACATCGACCGCTATCCAGCATTCATCTAGAGTGTTAAGTTCATAAGAATGGAGTAATGCATTAAGCAAGATGACATGATGTAGAGGAATAAACTCAAGCAATATGATATAAACCCCATATTTTTATCCTCGATGGCAACAATACAATATGTGCCTTGCTGCCCCTACTGTCACTGGGAAAGGACACCGCAAGATTGAACACAAAGCTAAGCGCTTCTCCCATTGCAAGAAAGATCAATCTAGTAGGCCAAACTAAACTGATAATTCAAAGAGACTTGCAAAGATATCAAATCATGCATATAAGAATTTAGAGAAGAACCAAATAATATTCATAGATAATCTTGTTCATAAATCCACATGTCATCGGATCTCGGCAAACACACCACAAAAGAGTATTACATCAAATATATCTCCAAGAACATTGAGGAGGACTTTGTATTGAGAATCAAAGAGAGAGAAGAAGCCATCTAGCTAATAACTATGGACCCGAAGGTCTATGGTAAAATACTCATGCTTCATTGGAGAGGCAATGGTGTTGATGTAGAGGCCCTCCATGATTGAATCCCTCTCCGGCAGATCACTGGAAAAGGCCCCAAGATGGGATCTCACGGGTACAGAAGGTTGTGGTGGTGGAAAAGTGGTTTCGTGGCTCCCCCTGATGTTTCTAGGGTATAAGAGTATATATAGGCAAAAGAAGTATGTCGGTGGAGCTACGAGGGGCCCGCGAGAGTGTGTGTGTGGGGGGGTGCGCCCTCCTGCCTCATGGACGCCTCATGGCGTTTCTGACTTCAACTCCAAGTTTTCTGGATTGCTTGCAGTCCAAGAAAGATCATCACGAAGGTTTCATTCCATTTGGACTCTGTTTGGTATTCCTTTTCTGCAAAACTCTAAAAGAGGCAAAAAAAACAGAAACTGGCACTAGGCCTCCGGTTAATAGGTTAGTCCCAAAAATAATATAAAAGAGCATATTAATGCCCATCAAACATCCAAAACAGATAATATAATAGCATGTAACAATCAAAAATTATAGATACGTTGGAGACGTATCACTGGTTCAAGTGCAAGCTGGAGATTTAATAGAGGATCATTTTGCTACATTGGAATATGAACATCATCATGTTCATGCTGCTGAAGTGGCCCAACAAAATGATTATGCTGATTTGGATGAAAGTTCAGTTGGGCTGGAACATGATGAGGATTACCAAAAGGCTCAATTGGATCATCATCAGGTGCCTCAATCCCCAAGACCTGATGCTGCAAGATGACTACGGGGACAGTGAGGGAATCTGTCTGGAAATCATAGCCTTATTCAAAAACTGGGCTGGCAGGGATATCACTCAGCTGTTCAACTCTCACTTTAACCAGAAGATTGGCACGTGTGCTTCTATTAATGTCCCAGCTAAGGAACTTGCCAAACTTGCTGACTGCATTGTTCAGTTCTTGAATGTCCCTCCTATCAAAAGGATATCCACAAATTAAGATCCATACATCTCTATTCATAACCAACCGCCTCCAATTCAGACCCTTGTTATGTGGTTGAAAAACCACATGGACATCAGTGAACTAATGAGGGCTATCAGAAACCAGAGCATCTCTATTGAAAACACTCGCCATCTTGATATAAGCTTGTCCAAACGGACATGGTTCGATCTCTGAAAACCCTATGTGCTTATCACTGAGAAAATCAGTGAGTACCTCTTTGATCGTACTGAATGCCATAGGCAGATTTGGCATAGGGACAATAGATGCTATTGCCCATTCCTCATGGGTCGCCGGTGCCGCTCCATTGATGATCTTGATGCGCGCAGGTCTCCCCTCCACCTCGATGCTCTGGTGATTCGGAGGAAGGAATGGAGTGGGATCGAACGGAAAAGTGGCCATAGTGCCAGCACTACTACTCTGCTGCAAAGGAGATGGGATTGCTATGGAGGATGGATTGGGAGAGATGGTGGATGCAAGGAGTCGCTGAGCGATTGAGGTTTGGAAGGAGCTGCTCTGAAGGCTACCAACCTAGGGTAGAGGCAGGGCATTAACTTGATTTGCCTGGGTGGTCCGCGGTGTGACTACCTGATTAGTCACAGTCGCGGAAACAGTTGCCAGTTGCCTTGGAAACTCCACCGTCGGGCGACTCTATGGATTGGGCTTGTTGACTGGGTCGTGATGGGCTTGGGAATAATAATCTCGCGCAATGTGGCCCCATCTCTTACACTTGTGACACTTGATATGATTCATGCAGCTGTGCCTGCTATGGACCGGGAGAAGACATCGGATCCAGTAATCTCTCTGTGGGCTTTTTTGAAAACGAGATAATCCCGCCTCCTGATTAGTAAATGTAGCATTATGAGCATTAACTCCCTGTTGATGAGCTGCATGCGAAGAAGGCGCTGGACGCAATTGATCATGGCGGAGGCGGTCTACCGAAAGATTTGTGTTGCCTGAATCTCTGAAGGTAGCAGGTGATCTAAGAGCTTGAAGATATGAATTTCTAGGATGGTTTCTGAAAGTGTGAGTCCAAGCATCTTCTTTCTCTTGCAGATATTGGTCAAGTTCCCAGCTAGAATTAGGACGCCCGTTACCCCAGAGAAGGAAATTGATATTGATCAGTGGGAGAGAAACGTTACCCTCTTTGATAATGGAGAAACCAACTTCTTTTGTTGATATAGAGAATTTGAATGACCAATTTTGAAGACGAGAGACCTAAAGAGAGAAGCACGCCCACCGAAACAAGATAGGAGTATAGTGCTTACAGATTCCTCCGTGAGGCCGATACGAGATTTAGTGAACTCAGCAATGAGGACGAACTCCTCCATATCCTTGCCTTCCTCATAGTTGATCGTAACACCCCATTTTTTCAAGACTTCGGCCGCAAAGTCCTGGCCTCTGTCGAAGTTCAGATCTGCAAGAGACATGGTGAGAAAGTAGTAGATCACCTGAGATGAGAAAACGGAGTGGGTGAGAGGTGGACACCGGGGCCGGAGTGGCCACCAGCGGCATCCGGAGCGGGGGCTAGGATAAAATGCCGCACTCAAGGAAGTGCCTCCTTATTATGCACAAGAAAATGAATACTCCCCCTGCTAGCTGGGACCCACCATAGTGAGAGGCTGACTTATGGGCCTACTAGGTTGACACAGACGGAGATCTTTGTCAACTTAGTTAATATGAACGATTCTCGCTCCAGTGACCGTATGATATCCATCCAATGGCTGTAGTGCTTCTTCAACCTCTGGCCTTCTTGCTCCAGCCGCACAAACCAGCGCCAGTCATGCCGCCTGCTCCTGCCTCTGGTGGGCCACTCTGCTGCCGCGCAGGCCTGACCGCCCCACCCTACTCCAACCTCTGGCCAGGCCATTCCTCTACTCACCCACAACCCCTAATATTCTGCGGCGACGGCAGCCTCACACCACAGCCGAACCAGTCACCCTCATACTCCTCTCCGCGTGGGCATCCACTGCCGCGTCTTCCCCAGTTCCACGTCGTCCCCTTCCTAGGCCCCGTCGTCGTCCACCGCCTTGGTACTCTTGGCGTGGCGTGGTCAATGTGGGCAAGGAACGACTTCCATCGGAAGAGTACTTTACGTGGAGAGGCTAACAGCTGGGTCCACGGCCGCAACAAGGAAGTGCCTCCTTATTACGCGCGAAATAATGATTCCTCCACCTAATAGTGGGGTCCCACCGGACGGGCCACCGTATTTCGCGAAAAAATGTTTCCCCCTGACTGCTAGGACCCACCAGCTACATCTTCGCACGCAAGGAAGTGCGTCCATATTATGGACAAAAAATATGACCCCCCTGACAACTGGGACCCACCAGCTATATATTTGCACGCAAGGAAGTGCCTCCTTACCTCCCTGACAGCTAGGACCCACCCGGTCGAACTGTATGTAGGGTTTTCTGTCTGGTCGTGAACGTGTACGTACATACTGGTTGATCGGTCTGTCTGCAGGCTGCAGCGATGAACCGTGGCGGAGTAAAGAAGGGCAGGTGTCGTAGTAGAGGCATAGACGTAGCATGTCACGCAGTCCCGTCTATATCGTGTACACGTATGTAGAGCCAGGGTGCAAGAAAGTAAATACAGCCACGTACGTACATACGGGAGGGGTCTCGAACGCCTACTCGCGCATACGGACGGATAGGGCTCGTGTACATGGAGAGGCAGCGGAGAGCAGCAACGACGTCCTGTTCATCGGCAGCCAACCGGCTGGGTCGGAATGGAAATTTGTGTCTTTGTGTTCATCGGGAGGCAACGGAATGCGTCATGTTCATTGGGAGCCAACTGCCTTGGACAGAACAGCCAAAACGAGGCTTGGCGTACCGCAGAACAGAGGAAACGGCCTTCTGTTCGACCGCCTATGGTCGAAACGGGATCCTGTTCACCAGGAGGGGTCTGGCGTACTTCAAAATGGAGGAAACAGACTTCTCTTCGACCTCCTATGGTCGAAACGGGTCCTTTTGATCGGGACGGGTGTGGCGTACTGCAAAACGGAGGAAACGGACATCTCTTCGACCTCCTACGATCGAAACGGGGGTCTTGTTCATCGGGAGGGGTGTGGCATACCGCAAAATGGGATTCCACGGGCTACTGATCATCCACTGTCTACTGCATTGCTCCAGTTTCCATGTGCTACTGTTCATCCACCGTCGACCTCCTCCAGCCTCCACCTACGACTGTTCTTCCATGGTGTCTCCCTCCTGCATCCACCAGCTACTATTCATCCACGGGCTCCTGTTCATCCAGCCTCCACCAGCTGCTGTTCAACGAGCCCTCCACGGGCTACCATTCATCCAGCCCTCCACCTGCTACTGTTCAATCAGCCCTCCACAGGGTCATGTTCATCCACCCCCAACCGGCTCGATCAGGGTCCTGTTCATCCAGCGGCAACAACCTCTACTACCACGGGGTCCTGTTCATCCAACCCTCACCGGGAATTGTTGAGCCAACCCCCAATAATGCTCACTGTTCATCAAGAGGCAACAGGTTCGATCGGCTTCAGTTAGCAGTAGTAGCGAAGGAATCGCTCGATCAGGTTCAGTTAACAGCCAGGGATCGATCGATCGCTCGGGTTCAGTAACAAGTAGCCAGTGCAATCGCTTGGTTCAGTTGGCGAACGCCTCGCTCGGGTTCAGTTAGAGCCCAACGCCTCGCACCCACACGCATATGTGTGCGAGAGAAACACGCAATCCTTCCGTGCATTGCTCGGCTCCGACCACCCACCGTAACTAGAAACTCCCCGATATTTTCCTCGCCCTCGCTTCTACCACGGTTTTTTCATCATGGTCGGCTCAAAGAATGTCATGTAGCTGCGTCTCCGGCCCGCCCAGGATGAAAATCCCATTTTCTATCATTATTTTTTTGTCATAGAAGTAGGATCCCACCACATCTATGATGATACCGGGTTTTGTCACAATTATCGTCCTAAGCATGACAGAAAAAAAATCGTTCGGTCCAAAATGTCACAGATGTGTCTTTTTTTGTAGAGGTAAGTCTAAATACTACCGTGACACATCCATATGGAGTGCGACGCCAATACCCCAAAGTTAGGATTTTGGGCTTCAGTCCTCAAGGTGCGACATATTCTTCTTAAAAACACCTTTTATCGAATTCTTGATGGAAATTCATCCATTTGGAGCTCTCCTTGGTTTTCTTATTGGCGGACAACATACAATCATTTAAAAATCCATCCAAGACATTATGCATATCCAACCTAGGTTAAGGACTTGTGGATCCCAAACCAAAAGGTTTGGAATGTTAGTCTTATCTATAGCCTGTTTAAATATGAGGTGGCTAATAGTATTGTGAAGGTACCAATCATTCGGCAGGATGGACCGGATATCCTCTGTTGGAAATTGCATACCTCAGGAAAATGTACATCCAAAACTACTTACAGGGCATGCTTGCAGGACTTGCAGCAACAAGAATCAAGTATACTCAGATAGGTTCCTAGAGAAATTAAGCAGATGTTGAGAAATGTATGGAGAGACAAGACCATGGTGCCTAGAGTGCAGACCTTTGCATGGAGGCTCATAAGAAAAGCATTACCATCAATTAAAAGAGAAGGTAGATACTCCATTCATATCCAAAAGAATTGCATTAGATGTGGCCAGGAAGAAGATGAAATACATTTATTTTTTACTTGTCCATTTGCGAAGGCTGCATGGATTTCCCACCCGTGGTTTATTAAATCTGAGTTTCTTTCCAATAATAATGATAGTATTGTAGCGATTGTTCATACACTTCTTAACTCGGGTCACCCTAATGTCTCTCTCACTAATATAAGGACTTTTCTTTGGTGCATTTGGAAAGCTAGGAACGACATGCTCTTTGGTAGGAAAGAAAATAATCCCATGCAGGTTTATCAAGCAATGAAGGACATCTTACAAAACCAGGAGTTGGCATTCCATACTAGTCTTACAGGGCAATGCAATATTCAAAATATACAAAATCATGTGTCTTTAAGTTCACAGAAGCAGGGCACTACAGGTTCAGTTCAAGTCATGAATTCAAAATGCAAGGTTTATATAGACGTGCCATGGAAAGCAGAGAAGAAAAACACCGCATGAATTAGTGTATCCATTCACTTAGAAGAAGATTGACAGGAAATCGATATTTGTATTCTTGCTATGGAAGAACAGGTTGGCTCCCTGCTTTAGGCAGAAGCAATGTTGCTTCAGGTAGGGGCTCAGATAGTAGCTGACATTGCTATTGGAGAGGTTACGTTCTTCATGGATAATCAAACTCTGGCCCACACAGCAATGTCCAAAGATATGTGTAACAACCCTGGGAATTGGAAAATAAGGAATCACTTAGCTAGCTTCTTTGCTATCACCAGCCATATTCAAACTATTCTTCATTACATTCAGAGGGAACTTAACAGGAGAGCACACATTAATGCAGCTAAAGCCTACTCTTCAGACTCCAATGGTTGTTCCAGTTTAGCTTGTAGTAGCAAGGCTTGTAGAGCTTATCAATTCCCTATGCTTCTTAAGCTAGGCAATCTCAATGTTGAGCATTGTAAAATTATAATATCTTGTGCTTGAGATTAATGAAAGGTGCTAGTGGCGCCACCGCCTTGTTCAAAAAAAGAGAGACAATATGCTTTTTGCAATGGTTGTTTTGTAAAACATGGTGTATTGATTTGTTGTTAGTTCATTTAGCCTGTTGTGCTAGTAGTCTAATACTAAAGTGACTGTTTAGGTGGTCACCATGGGCTGTATGTAACTGATGGTCACTAGAATTTATGTAAACATATAGTTTTGATTGCTGGTTATAGGTACATACTAGAACAAATCAATTATTACATAAATCTTCTAGTTTTTTGAGAAAAATACCTAATAATAGCTACCATGTCTGAATTTGTTCAGATGCTAACAGTAGCATTGTTGTGCTATAATATAAAGTAAGGTTCCACTTAGTGTATATTTTGGTTCATACCTAAATTAGCATACTAGTCTTTGTACATTAATCCTGTGTGTTCTCTGACAAAGCTAATAAACAAAACCATGTTTAAATTTGGTAACATGCTGATTTAAGCCTTTGTAAACAGGGAACCTTTTGGTATATGTTGTTATTTCATACATACTAACGAAGAACTCTCATGAATATAACAACATATTTTCTTATAAAGCAATGTCTTAATATTTATGTTAATTTTAGTTTTCCTTTAGTTTTTTTCGTAGTTTATTCCATGCTTTGCAAGAAAACAAGTCCTAAAGAAGCTGATGATTCCATCATTTCAGAAGACCATCGCTACCCACCATAGAAAGGGGATCCATTCCTTTCTGTCTAATGTTGCTCTACACGCCATGTAGAAGATTTCGAGCGCTTCCCGGACAAAACACCGCCCCAACTCATCGAGTATCTCTGACTCCTCGGGTATACCCCGACCTTGACAATGTAATCCTCAACATTCTCCATTTATAAAAAAATACAACGCAGGAAATATTTTTTACCACATTGGGAGCCTAAACCTTAGTAAATCGTGCACCCCGTTCACTTGTCTTCTAGATACTATACTAGTATCATGACATGACATCCCTCGACTACAAATTTCACGTACTAGCTTGAGAAACCAACGTCAGGACCCACAAAAATCCCTCAACACTTGATGCCACAGACTTGTTTCAGAATTGAAGCACCTTGCTACCGTCCGTAGTTCCCACTCATGTTGGGTGCCTAACACCCGCTGTTGGAGTCTTGGACTAGGGAGAACTCACAACGTCGTCTGTCGACCAGGTGGTTCGGACCGAGGACCCCCATGGTGGTTCACTGATGGGCCACTTCGGGCGGCACATGATTTATACAAGGAGGTTTCTACAAGACTTGACGCACAAGACGAGGACTCATGTTTTCCTATGCCTCTGGTACATTATGTAAACCGAGACCAGACTAGTCAATAGATCATTACATTACAACTTAGATCAATGATCTCATGGTAGATACTTGTACTTTATACTATACCCCACATGAATACAATCAAAAGCAGGACGTAGGGTATTATCTCTTCCAGAGAGCCCGGACCTATGTAAAATCATGTATCCATGTTACCATCGCTCCAAGATGCCTAAGTTAGGACCCCTACCCCAAGATATGCCGGATTTAGCACTGACACCCGCCATTTCCGCGCCAAGGTAGCTCAACGTCGTCTTGCCTCTGATGTCGCTCCCTCGATCATTGAGAATGCCCCTATCATGGGCTAACCAGTCGACGTCGTCTATTCGTCCTCCTAGCACCTCTAGTCATTCGCCAAAGATCATCCGCCGTCATGTCGCTGCCGTTCATCATGCACTTTCCCTGACACTCCCAGCCCTACCAAAGCTCTGTGGTAACATCGTGCGGCCACTTCTCCTTTCTCACCCCTGACAGACTCGATTCGGCTCTTCCCGACTGAAGAGGACTCCACTGCTTGTGAGGTTTTTGATGATTCTTCCTGGGGGCATGTTATGTTTGGTTTGCATTTGTGCAAATTAGTTACTTATTTTTTTCTTAGAGCGGTGTAGATGACATTGCCTCTCATGACTTATGGATTTGGCATTGCTACTTTTGCTTGCACTCTGACATTGAATCAATATTTTGCATAGATCTCATATTGTTTCTAGGCCAACAAATCGGAAGCTCTCGCATACAACTGCATGGCCAATGGGCATGATTATAACCAAGTGTATTGTCTAGACGACATACTTTCTCATTCTTGGTCAAAAATTGCGAAGAGAGTTTCTAACCCCCAAGGTAAGAAGAGATGCCACTTTGCAAAGGTTCAAAAACGACGAGGAAATACATTGAAAGAGTGTTCGGTGAGTTGCAAGCTAGATAGGATACATTAGGGAAGATCATGAAGGATTGTGTGATCCTACATAACATGATCATCGAGGATGAGAGGGATTCCCAAGTGAACTACGACTACGACTTTGTTGGCAGCACTTTGAAACCCCGTAGTTACCTGAACCAGATTGAAGCTTTCTTCGAGGCATATCGAAAGATTGAAGATAAGGCATCACATGAGCAGCTTCACAAGGATCTCGTCGAGCATCAGCGGAAGCTACATGAACACTAGATTTGTTCAAATTCATTTATTCTTCAATAATTTTGATTATCTGTTGCATTCAGACCCTATTTATTTATTTAAATTTGAATATATTGTTTTAAAATGTTGTTGAATTGTGTGGTGTCGCAAAATGAAAACTTCATTCACGTTGATGCGATATTGGAGTTGAAATGGAGTTTATATGCATGAGGTCAAATTATTAAGGCTGTAGTTTTAGGGAACCTTAGTTTGCCCACTTGTTCCGTAGACTTCTAAAAATATATAAAAAGCTTCGAAAACAAGTTTTAAAGGCGGCGAATTTAGGGAATCTGCTGCCAGAGTTGCTATAGATAGGAGTATATTTGAGGACCTTAATAACTGGCTTCTCGACCTACAACGGCTGGTACGAGTTGGCTTATGTTCTTCAAACATGAACAAACCACTCCTTCGTTTTCCAATGTAATTAACCTGGGGCATCCACTACTGTAGCAACTCAACTTGTTGGAAAATATAAGTAAATGGATTGATTCTTCCTTTCCATGCAGGAATTAAGCAATACAGTTAAGGGCAGTCACCTGACTTATAAATCAGGTGACTTAAAACCAGTGACTTATAAGTCACGCCTGTTTGGTTGTCACTGTTGGAAACAAACTTTAGGGATAAACGTGAGAGGATCTTAAGCCTAGCATTAGACCACCTAATACAGATTAATAGAAAAGGGTTCGTGATTTCTTACAGGTTCTGACGGAAGCCTTGATCCTGCTTGATGCACTCCTCATGTAGCCTATGGCTACACCTTGCCTCGAAACATAAAGATGGTTGGAGAAGAAGTGCAGGAATAGGACCTCAAAGCAAGCAGCAGGAGCGCCGCAGTAGGACTGGTCACCGGCACTGACCTTGCGGTGGCCGGCGGTGGTAGTCGGTCTTCTGATCACCTTGAGCGCCTTCTTTTTAGGATCGGTTGTTAACAAGTTGTATGACCCGGATATGTGTGTGTGTTTTTTTGAAGGGGTACATCCTGCTCATTATATAGGTGGCGCTAAAGGGATCAGGGACCAAAACCAACAGCTGGATTTGGTGCCTCCGATCACGGCACGTACGTGGGGTAAAAAGGGCCCCCCCTTTTTATTTCTCTTGGTCAGTATTGACCTGAGATCAAAATTCCAACATTCTCCCCCTTGATCGTAAGGTCAACAAACATCATAAGCCCACTCTTAATAAAATTAATATACCAAAGTAAGGTGTTGCAATGGCCAGTGAAGTGCCATTGAACCTCAATACTTATAGTACACCATTTTATCTTGAAATGATAACATATTACTTTATGGGAGTTGGTTTATTTGATGGTCCTAATTCCAGGATCAAAAAGCTTTCCTAACCCATATGCCGGCAACATAATCATAAATATGGGTGGTGAGCCTTTGATAAACGGATCCATAATACATACGATTCATTTTTATATGCTTAACATCATTAGCTTGATCCTGGGTTCTATCTTTCACAACATGAAACATATTGCCAATGGTTTTGGCAACACCATTTGACTTGTTGTTACTCGCATAGAAAACTGCATGTTCATAATGCAACAGGTGGGTTTTATAAATGTTGTCTACCACCTTAATTTCGGGAATAGAACATCTTTGACATACAACCTGCCCAAAAGCCTCTTAACATACCACATCGTAAATTGCATTATTTCTAATGCCATCAATGTCATTATGGAGGTCTTCCACGATATAGCTCCATATGCGAGAGTGAGGATGTAACATAATGTGGAAACTTTAATATCCACACATCTCGCAGAAACAATGTCTGAATAATCGAGGATATCGAGGTTATCAGACTTCTTATTAGTGAGCATGTAAACCATTATTGCCTTGCATATCTACAAGATTTTTCGCGGCTTCTCGAGTGGTCCATTTCCGGACTTGTCTATTTGCCAATTATTCCGATCATAAATAGGACAAGTTCATAATTGAAAACTTACATTGCTTCAGACAGCTGAAGCATAAGGAACTAACATTACCTGATCAGTTCATAATGGTTCCTTGGACACTAAATTGTCCACCTTTATTGCCCTTGACTTTAGTAGCAGGTGCGATAGAGTACTACCACGTAATATTTTCTTCCGTACTCTATCAACGTATGTCATCATCATAAAACTTATACTCCTTTTGGACCTATATCTTGGCGAAACTCAATACAAGCAAAGTATGAGGCATCACCAAGATCCTTCATGTTACAAATAGAAGATAGAAATTACTTGGCTCGCCAAAATATTATATCTCCACAAGTTAGTGATCTTACTCCCCCTCGTCTTATAGTATGAGTGTCCCAACGCTTGTATTATCACATAATTGTATTTCTTTAGATAACATGCCTTATGTCAACTTCACCCATGACAAAACCGTACAGTTGAGTCATACATACATTATCACTAAGTCAACACAAGAGCATGTCATAGTAATAACACAAACGTAACAACAACTCACTGAGGAAATTCTATGGAGTTCCATACATCATTAGAGTTCATAATCTTCATCCTATATGGCAAAAAGCCACTAAGATGAACATTCACACACATTATTGATCATAGGGAAATTGTTGAGTCTCAACAATAAGTGTTGCATTAGAGAAAAAGGAATCCCCTCAATTTACCTGATGCATATGAACAAAGATCTAATGGAGTTATCCTTAAGATTAATGCTCATAAGCTCTAGGTTTCCCGATGATCACTTTATTTAGAAGATGGAAAGTATATCCACAAATCTTGATAACAATCGTCTCACCTCTAAACCACAACACCGTTGGGCTGGAGGTGGAAAAGAACTTAATGAACTGTGTGACAAATGATTATAAACAACGTTAGTCAGAAATATAACCACAAGACACATGATACTGACAAAACTTGCCACTTGAGTGAAGTGTCACATATGATTATAAATGACATTGGTCATATATATAATCAACATGTTACATCATGATGGTCATTAGACTAGCAAGCTTCACTTTAGCATTCATGTGTGCTTCACAATGCTCATAAGGGATTAAGTACACATTAACGTAATAAAAAGAGTAATTTTTATCCATTCTTCTAAATAAGACTTGTTGCATCTTAATTAGATAATTGACATTAGTATATGTTTTTCATACATTCTCCAACCAAGACTTCTCGTTGGTTCTATCTTTAATTGAAGAATTAACATACATATTTTGCTTAATTGTACATGCTATGATCTAAGTAGGAGAAGTGAACGCGATATCTCATATTAAATGAGACTTTCATTCTCCCCCTCGAAATGTGGTCTAAAACCACAATTTTGATGAGGTCTCATTAATCACACTCCTGTGACATCTTCAATGGTAACATAGCATATAATCTTTACATAAGATTCATTTAGTGAAAAACATAACTCGTCTCACCATATGGTGGGACTAACATTACATAAATTGAGTTTACTTAATAACATATAAAATCACGTCATCTATTTGAGAGACGAAATTAAGGTTTTCCAATAACTAGGAGCATGAACAAAACATCATCAATAAGATGAAGAATTAAGTCATTTGCAAAAGCTAGTGGAATAAATCTAATAATTTTGACTTTAATCTCCTTTGCATTAGTGATGTGTATGATGGCACATGCGTCCTCTCCCAATGTCTGCCTATCATCATGATTAAAAATCCTTCAACCTTATGGCAGAAAAACGTTGGGAGATTCTTTACATGATACAATGATCTCCACTCTCCATGTGGGAAAGATATTTACATAAGGTTCTTCTATGCCAAACAAAAGTTTGACATCATTATTATTGCTGGAAAGAGGAGACAACTTTATGATCATTATAACAAAAAAAAATCAAGCATGAACTAACCATGCAATGCCATGAATAAGAACATGCGTAATGTTTATTCTAATCCGTATCACCGTTGGGCAGATAACGAAAAAGAACCATACTCATTCATAAATGACACATGAAAAACATAATCAATGTTGGTCAGAATATCATCATATGCCATTAGAACATTTGCTCATTAAATCTCTAATCAAAACTTCTCGTTGGTTCCATTTTGACTAGAGAGATGTAAAATCTCGTAATGACCAGCAAGAACTATGGCTAAATTAATTGCCATCATTAACATAAAGCAACATCATAATATAATAATCATTTGTGCCATGAGTGATGCCTTTTGACACTAAATCTCACAACGATAATATAAATATTGAACCTAAGTGTCAAAGTTATCATTAGAATTCTCAATGACATACAATGAAAATGATGTTGGAATTAACATAAAAATATAAATGTCACACCCACCGAGTAATCATTAAAGAGGACATTCAGAGTGAAAATGTCATAAATATAAATCATCATAAGAATTTCCAAAAATATAAAATTTAGATATCAAGATTCTCCAAATTATAATATTTGGAAAATTAATAATTGTCAAATAAACGACCTTGAAAAAAAAACTGAACATAGTTTCTTCATTAAGAGAATTGATCACAACCCATTAACATCATTTTGGACCGTTATGAATATTTGAGAGGTGCACATCATAATAACAATGGCATGAATTGCACCAACCAACAACTTTAGTTTTGCCCAATAGGCATATTGCCCCAACATTATTATGACACATAGTGCGGTGCGAAAAAACGAACCACGCGGCCATCATCATTTTCCTTGAGGTGGCCTGAGCCCATTACAAATGACCACATCTTTAAGAAATGTCGTAAGTGT
The DNA here is from genome assembly GCF_018294505.1 of Triticum aestivum. Classification (NCBI taxonomy): domain Eukaryota; kingdom Viridiplantae; phylum Streptophyta; class Magnoliopsida; order Poales; family Poaceae; genus Triticum; species Triticum aestivum. The sequence continues at coordinate 113,619,659 of NC_057795.1, forward strand.
GGCATCAACATTAAATTCACACTCAATCAAAATTTACAAATAAAATATTTAGAAAATTCAATGAGCGATTCATAATTATGCTCAATATTAATATCCTCTAATAACATTAATTTCACCATTGAAATGATACTAGAAATGCTTTCATCATTAAATAGGTACCACTAAAAAAATGAACATTAATGTCACATTAAATCTTCCAAATAAAATTTCCCGTTGGTTTCATTTTATTCAGAAAATTTAAAAAACATAATTTCAACATAATTATAGGTAATTCCAAAACTTTTTTTTAGTGCATACACATTATTAGGAACTTAACAAATGCAGTAAAACTCCATAATATGCCTAAAAATATAATTCGACCCATAACAACCCACGGCTTTCAATTAATAAAATTTCATCATCATTAAATGATTGCCATAAAAGGGACATAAACGTTATTTACAAAAATTTCAAACATGACCTTTAGCATAGTTTAGGCAATTAAAACATATTAATAGTACATTATTAAAATATTAACAACATGAATTTAATGCAACAAAAAAAGAATTTTCCCAAAAGACATTATTTGGCCCACAGATTTCCATTAACTTTATCATCATTAACATTATTAGAAATAATTTTGGGCACATTTGTTTTGACATCACAGTGCATAAAACATTATAGAATAATATTAATACCCATAATGCACTGGAAAAAATGAAAACTGCCAAAACAAAAATATTTTGGTCAACAACAGGCGAAGGGAGCACGTTAAAGATCCGGCCCAGCAGCAGCAATTCTCAAAAACTGACCACACGAAAAAAAACAACATGGGCTGCCAGCATAACCTGGGCCTAAGCCCAGAGCCGAAACAGGCTCTTTTAGCGGCCGTAGGCCTGTCTTCTACTCCGCGTAGATCTGCGCCGTCCGATCAAATTGACGGTCCAGATCGAGCGCTGTCGGAACAAAACTGGCCACGACTTAACCCTAAATCATTTCTTCTTCCTCCCCTTCCGTTTTTTCCGCCCTACCAGCGAGAGAGCGGCGCGGTGGCCCGTGGCACGCCGGTCCATGGCGGCGTGGTGGCTTTGTTCGCCGGAGCAGCGTGCTGTGGATTGAATCCCGCGCGCTCCTCCATCGAACGTGGCGGCCCACGTCGCGCGCATGGCATAGAGGCGGAGAGATTGGAGGGCCGAGCGCCGACGCCTGTGCTTGAGGGTTTGACGACGACGTGTGCGGCGCGGAGGCCACTCAGCGTGCGTGTCCGTAAGATGCGGCGCCGGCTGCCTCGTCTCTTTTTGCATGCCGTCCCGAGAGATGGCGTGTTTCGGCCAAGATGAGCACGCATGGCTGCTGTCATCAATAACGTAAGTCCCAGCCCATCTTTTCTACAAATTTTCGATCTGGTCTTGGATTTGGGGATTTGATCTCTTTGCTTTTTCCAATTGGGGAAAAAATCTAGGGTTGGTCTTCCAGCTAATTGGCAAAATTTTGTGGTTCCTGAGATCAAAATTGACCTGAGATCAGTATTGACCTGAGATCAAAATTCCAACAGTCACCTGACTTATAAGTCACCTGACACACTTTCCCATATCAATCCACATCATGTAGGTGGTGAAACCCGCACAAAAGGGTTGACTTATAAGTTTTAAGTTGGGGTGGAGCAACTTATGACTTATAAGTTAGGGTGACTTATAAATAGAGTCTGTTTGGCAAAATAAGTCACTTTTTCACTTTTCGACTTATAAGTTGGTGACTTATTTGGAACCAAACATGCCCTAAGCTTGATGACCTTTTGCCAAAGTAATTAAGACATGTCGGCAAACAAGGACGGAGACAGACCATGTGCAATACAGGCACGGAAGGGGGTCCCAGATGTTCAAAAACTCTTGTCATTGATTGGCGAATCGGATGATGCACGACCGAATACATCCATATCCATCTGTGACACCAAAAAGGAAGAGAAAAGGAAAACATGCCCTCAATGATCAGAGATCCATCCTAACGCTGTGGCGGCAATCTATCAAATCACTCCAAGCTAGCTAGCACCTTATAGCTTAATTAATTAGGTACCATGCCAGTGCCGGGGATTCATTTCAGGCTCAACAAAAAGAAAACGGAGAAGAGTTTCAGGACTCGTCGTCGACGGTCTGCAGATTGAGCGCCAAAGGCTCTGAAATCTGGGTGCAGTGGACGATGTGGCAGTAGTATGTACTGGATCGATGATGAAACTCCTCGACCCATCGATCGATCGGTGGTGATGACGGAGCGCGTGGTCACGAGGCGGCGCTGTCGAGGACCTTGGCTTTGTTGTCCAGCATGGACCACATGACCTGCACGTCCTCGTAGGCGCACGCCATCACGTCGCCGTAGAGCTGCGCTGTCGTCGACGGGCTCTCCACCACCTCGCCCTGCGCCATCGCCGCCGCCGCCGCCGCCGCCGCTCCGGACCGCTTCAGATGGTGGCGCGTGCGCGGCGTCTTCTTGCCGTCGTGGCCGCTGCCGCCGTGCTGATCGTCGCTCCTCCCGCTGCCGTGCTGCGGGCTGAGGATGGTGCACGCCTTCCTGAACGGCGTCGTGATGGTGCGCTTCCAAGAACCCATACTCTATATGTGGTATGTCTAGCTAGGCAGTATACTATCTACGAAGTATCAAAACAATGGAAGTTTCTCTCTCTGTGTGTATGCAACTGTGCTGTAGAGCGAGAACCGGCTGCTCTGCCCGGTCCTGGGAGCCGATATATATCCATCGAGAGAGGAGGGTGGTGAGGGAAAGAAAGGTAGGGGAAGGTGGGGGAGGCAAGATCCGGAAGACAGGATGGGTAGGGGTGCACGTTGCGGGCGAGAGCGCCCAAGGGGCGGTAGGGACTTCCGCTGCATGTCTCTCGTCGACAGCCGCCGGATCACCTGCCCCCGCGCGATCGGACGGCTCGCAAGCCCCGGTAGGTCACCGCGGAGGGTACGCGCCACAAGAGGATTGTTTATCATTTCCCGTTAGCGATGAAGGAAGGTGAGTGAGTGAGAACAGAATCATGCGCGGGCACGTGCTCCGTGGTGGGGTGGCTCCGCGAATGATGAGGAGCAAGCGCACATGGACCCGTGGATGGGATCATGGCCGACGAGTGGACGACGACGGGCAGCGTACAGCGGCATGCGCGCCCCGCCGCCCCAGAGGCCAGAACCGTTAGCGTCCGGCCATCGCGTTCGTACGACGGCGTACGTACGCGAGGGGGAGGGCTCGTGGTCACCATGTGGCAGGTCGGGTCGGATTCGGCGCTGCCCCCACCTCGTGACATTCACTGTGTTACCAAGTGAACGGTTCTGTTCGCCATGATGCGCCCTAGATGGCTATTCATCGTGGAGCATGTCACTGTGCTATGGTGTTCCATTGTGCTACGTCAACGCTGGCAATAAAACCGGCGCGTGTTTGCCTGCCGGATCTGGATGCGTGAACCGTATGCGCTCCTAGCCGCAAGTACACTTCACGCGGCCGGCGAGGGTATATTAATATTTTCGGCGCGCGCGCACCGCGAGAGGTTTGAATACCGGCCTCCGTGACGACCGGCCCACTGACGGTTTTTCGGTGTCCGGTATCAATCAACTACTCTACTTAGCAATGTCATAGCTTCTGACAGTGCCCAACGTTTGGTAGTAAGATAGGTGCCTAATCTTGCACGCCAACCGAGGGAAAAAGAATTAGAGTTTTTTTTTTTTGCATCGAAATTAGAGTTTGATTACGGAAGACCTGGGGTGTTTACTTTATACGTATATATATATACGTATAATGTACACGGTGATTTACCGAAAATTAAAAATACGTGGTGCAGAGTTCCAGTGAAAACATCATGTATACCTGCACCAATGATTGTCTATGCATCAATAACTGTATTGTATTGTATTTTTATAAGAAAGATCATACCTTTAAGGTAAAATCAAACAGCCACGTGAAGGGCGGCTAAGTATCCTTGCGTGCTTTGCTTAAGTATTGGCTTTGAGCATTGACATCTAGTGTTACTAGTGAATGTATTTGTACGTGACGTGGGGGAGTCACAATGTTAGCTCGATCCGGTGGTGTAGTGTAAGACAATAGGCTTTGGGGGGAACCGGCACAACCCTCTAGGGGTGGCCTATCACATATATATATATATATAATGAGGTGGTATACAACGTTACAATATACACATGTAAATACAGTCTAACACCCTCCCTCAATCTTAGCCACTTTCTAATGAATCTAGAAGGGTAAGATTGCGCCTGCAAGTCTCAAACTGTGGCAAAGGCAATGGCTTGGTGAAGATGTCAGCAAGTTGATCCTTGGAAGAAATAAACTTGATCTGTAGTTGCTTCTGAGAGACACGTTCACGCACAAAGTGATAGTCAACTTCAATGTGTTTCGTTCGGGCATGGAATACCGGATTTGCAGAAAGGTATGTAGCACCGATGTTATCACACCAAAGAACAGGAGGCTGTGATTGGGGTATACTTAACTCCTGAAGCAAGGACTGTACCCAGATGATCTCTGATGTGGCATTGGCCACAGCCTTATACTCAGCCTCAGTACTGCTACGCGAGACAGTAGCATGTTTCCGAGCACTCCAGGCAATCAGGTTAGAGCCAAAGAAGACAGCATAACCCCCCGTGGATCGCCTGTCATCCGGATTGCGAGCCCAGTCTGCATCAGAATATGCTGAAAGACAACCAGAGTCAGACGGCCGAATATGCAAACCATGAGCCACCGTGAAATGAATATAGCGCAAAATCCGCTTAACAGCAGACCAATGAGTGTCACGGGGTGACTGCAGATACTGGCAGACTCGGTTAACAGCATAGGAAATGTCTGGTCGCGTGATCGTCAAGTACTGGAGCCCACCAACAATACTCCTGTACTCTGTCGCATCAGAAGAAGAAAGAAGCACACCATCAACAGCATTGAGCTTATCAGTGGTAGATATGGGTGTAGTCGTCGGTTTGCACTTAAGCATCCCAGCTCGCTGCAACAAATCCAGAGAGTACTTCTTCTGCGTCATAACAAGGCCAGCAGCACGAGAAGTAACCTCCACACCAAGAAAGTAATGAAGCTTCCCAAGGTCCTTGACCGCAAAATCAGCACCAAGTGAGCGAACAAGCGCAGTAGCAGCCGGCTGAGAGGAGCTGACCAAAATGATATCATCTACATAGACCAACAAGTACATAGTAACCTCAGGCCTTTGAAGAAGAAACAATGAGGAGTCAGCAGTTGATGATGCAAAACCATGAGCACGAAGAGCCATTGCAAGACGAGCATGCCAAGCACGAGGAGCCTGCTTCAGACCATAAATTGCCTTGGACAGACGACAGAGATGATCAGGGCGATCCGGATCAGAGAAACCCGGAGGCTGGCGCATGTAAACCTCCTCCGCCAAGACACCATGAAGAAAAGCATTTTGAACATCAAGCTGACGAAGAAACCAACCTCGAGTAACAGCCAGAGAGAGAAGAAGTCTGATGGTAGTAGGCTTGACCACTGGACTGAAGGTGTCTTCATAGTCAAGTCCAAAACGCTGTCGAAAACCACGAGCAACCAGACGAGCCTTATAGCGCTCAATGGACCCATCAGAATGCCTCTTCACTTTGAAAACCCATTTGGAATCAATGACATTTACCCGTGATTGTGGAGGAACAAGAGTCCATGTCTGATTGCGAAGAAGCGCTTGATACTCCTGCTCCATGGCCTCTCTCCAATGAGGAATGCGCATAGCAGCTTGATACGTGCGTGGCTCAGAGGATGGATCTGCGAGAGCAGCAGACATGCACGCCGCTAACCAAGCAACTGTGCCATCGTGACGTTGCTTAGGCTGAAAAATGCCACTCCGACTACGCGTATGTGGACGTAGAGCAGCAGCAGGAGCCGGCGGAGGCAAAGGTGACGGAGACGTGACGGTCGCCGGAGATGCAGGAATCACCTCAGGCGAGCTCGGGACAGACGACTCCGGGCTGCATGGCGAAGACTGGCCCGACGACAGGGGCTCAGAGGCCATGGGCGAACCGAGAGTGGGCGAGGCCAGCTCCGGTGACACCGGCCCAGACGGCCTTGGCGAGGCGAGAGCAGGCGAGGCCGTGAGAAGGGCCCAGACACCCTGGGCGAGGCAGGGGCGGGCGAGGCCAGGCCTGGTGATGACCGCCCCGACGCCCTGGGCGAGACGGGGACCGAGGAGGCCGGCCCAGTCGGCGGGGTTGCAGGGCGCGACGATGGCGAAGGCAGCCCAGAAGCCAGAGGCGACCGGGCCAGGACGTCGATCGGCCGTGCATGAGCACGGAAATCGAGGCCATGCAGGGGCGCCATGTGCTCCTCATGCAAAACAGAAGGTGCCGAGGATGAAGGCGATGGCGACGAAGAGGAAGATGGCACTTCCAGAATCTCCAAACGAGCCCCACGACCAGTGCCTGCACCATGGTTAGGCAACAATAGAGGAGAATATGCAACATCATCAAATTGGTCAGAAGCAACAGAGGATGAATGCATGACAGGTGGCTCGGTAGTGGACACAGGGAGTTTGGCAAAGGGAAAAACATGCTCATCAAACACAACATCCCGAGAGATGTAGACACAATTAGTGGGCACATGAAGACATTTGTATCCTTTATGAAGAGAGCTATAACCAAGAAAAACACACTTCTTGGAACGAAACTCGAGCTTACGCTTGTTATATGGACGGAGATGGGGCCAGCAAGCACACCCAAACACCTTGAGAAAGGTGTAGTCCGGTTGTTCATTAAGGAGAACTTCAATGGGAGTCTTCATATTCAAAACACGAGTGGGAGTACGATTGATGAGAAAACATGCAGTGGTGAAAGCATCACTCCAAAAACGAAACGGAACAGATGCATGGGCCAAAAGAGTCAGACCAGCTTCAACAATGTGACGATGCTTACGTTCTACTGAACCATTCTGCTGATGTGTATGTGGACATGCTAAACGGTGAGTGATCCCAAGCGACTGAAAGAAGGAGTTGAGGTTGCGATACTCGCCACCCCAGTCCGACTGAACATGAACAATTTTGTGTTTGAGAAGGCGTTCAACATGTTTTTGGAACTGAACAAAAATGTCAAACACATCAGATTTACGTTTGATAAGATAAAGCCAGGTAAAGCGGCTGTAAGCATCAACAAAACTGATATAGTAATTATGACCACTAACAGAAGTCTGAGCAGGACCCCATACATCTGAAAACACAAGTTCTAAAGGATGTTTCACCTCACGACTGGACTCCGAAAAAGGAAGTTGATGACTCTTCCCCTGCTGACAAGCATCACACACTGCTACATCTTTATTACTAGACACACTAGGAAGCTCATGACGACGCAAAACATGTCGGACAATAGGTGTGGCCGGGTGACCAAGACGAGCATGCCACTGTGACGGAGATACCCGAACTCCACTGAAGACGCGAGCGACGCCAGGATGCTCCAGACGATAGAGACCTTGGCAGAGCCGCCCACTAAGAAGAATGTCCCTCGTGCCCCGATCCTTAATAAAAAGATCAAAAGGATGAAATTCACAAAGCACATTATTATCACGAGTGAGTTTAGGAACTGAAAGAAGATTACGTGTCACAGATGGAACTCGAAGAACATTGCAAAGTTGAAGACTCCTATTGGCATGTCTAGTGAGAAGTGATGCTTGACCAATATGAGAGATGTGCATACCTGCTCCATTGGCGGTGTGGATCTTGTCGGAGCCATGGTAGGGTTCACGAGTGTGAAGCTTCCCCATCTCACTGGTCAGGTGCTCTGTCGCCCCAGAGTCCATGTACCAGTGGGGATCAATGGAGTAGGACTGAGTGTGTCCCTGTGGCTTCTGCGGCGGCGGACGATCAGCCATGGCGACCTGACGAGCAAAGTTGCATGTATCCTTCCCGTCATTGCCGAGACCAAGAAAACCCCGCTGGAAGCGCTTGTGACACTTCGAGGCCCAGTGCCCATCGCGACCACAAAGCTGGCACACACGTGGACCGCCAGCCCCTGGTAGCGTCACAGTAGGAGGAGGGGCCGAGGCGGGTGGTGGTGACTGCCCCGAAGGAGCCCTGGATGAAGCAGAGGAGCGACCACCCTTGGTGGCGGCGTTTGCCGAGAGGGCGCCGTTGCCCCTGGATCGGCGCGTCTCGACTCGTTGCTCAGTAAGCAGGAGGCGTGAAAAGACCTCGTGTGCTGGCATGGGCGTGGATTTGCCTCTCTCATTGATGATCTCGACTAGGGCGTCATACTCCTCATCAAGACCATTGACAATAAACGAGTTGAACTCGGAGTCGGTGAGGGGCTGTCCAATGGAGGCCAGCGTGTCGGCGAGACTCTTGACTTTGTTGTAGAACTCAGTGGCGGTGGAGTCAAGCTTCTGACACTCCCCAAGTTGGCGACGGAGCCCAAATACACAAGCCTGCGACTGTGCCGCAAACGAGCGCTCAAGAATAGTCCATGCCTCGTGGGACGTCTTGGCGAAGACAACAAGCCCAGCAACGGCCGGAGAGAGCGACCCCTGGATGGAGGAGAGGTTCGCCTGATCCTGCCCTGTCCAGACACGGTGAGCCGGATTATAGACCGGACCGTGCACGCTGTCAACCAGCGCAGGAGGGCAAGGGAGAGAGCCGTCGACATAGCCAAGCAGATAGTGACTCCCAAGAAGCGGAAGAACCTACGCGCGCCAGAAGATGTAATTGTCCGACGACAACTTGATGGTGATGAGATGGCCGAAGTGAAACGGCGGCGGCGGCTGCGATCCCATCGAGGAGACTGGCTGAGGTGAGACCACCGTGGAGACAGTCAGAGGGGCAGCCGGCGCGGTGACAGAGGGCGCGATGGCCGCGGTTGACGCCGCGAAGCCTGCCAGCGCGACGTCCTCCGCCACCAGCGGCGCAGTGGCCGAGGGCGCGACAGCCGCGGTTGACGGGGCGGCGGCGGTGTGGGCCACAAGCGCCTGCCCGGGCGAAGTAGCAGCCGGCGGGAGCGCGAAGAGGGAGCCGACGCTCCGTGTCCCGATCGGCGCCTGAAGGGAGGCGGCATCCAGCGGCCTCGAGAGAAGTGCCGCGAGGGAGGCCGGCAGAAAACCGGTGGCGGTGGAGCCGGACGCAGCGGCGGACGTCATAGCTGTCGGGCGACGGCGACGGTGGGCGCGGCGGCGGCGGCGGTGGCGGCGGCGGTTTAGGGGTTTTAGGCGGAAGCGGACGTAACCTAGCGTGATACCATGTAAGACAATAGGCTTTGGGGGGAACCGGCACAACCCTCTAGGGGTGGCCTATCACATATATATATAATGAGGTGGTATATAACGTTACAATATACACATGTAAATACAGTCTAACATGTAGATAAATGAAAACTTTCAAATTGGAAAGTAGTCCCCTCAGAAAAAAAAATGGAAAGAAGAGAAAGGTCAACTAGTGTTAGTTTCGTTATTTTCTTTTGGACAGAAGTGTTGGGTTCGTTGATGAAGCTGTGGGTGTCGGCCAGGGCTTTGCCCTCTTGATGGGCAAAGAAAAGTCAGCTAGTTAGTCACGCTGAAAAACTAAACTGGTCAAATGCATGCATGTACAAAGTCTCACACTCAGTGTGAAATATCTTTCATGCATTTACTACGTCACAGAGCGTGATAGTTCATCAAACGACACAAACGGCACAGCGGATCAGAAGAATGAGTTGTTTTTTTTCATTTGGTCCAAAGAGAACGAGTTACCCAGGGGAAGTACATTTCTGAAAAGAATTTATCCATGAACACGACATCAATCTCATACGCATGTCCTGGAGGCTGTGGCGAGAGAGGGCATCTCATACGCATGGAGGAGTTTACTGAAAGGAATTGACCTAGTCCGGGAAGGATACATCTGGCGAATCGGTGACGGAGAGAGCGTTAAGATCTGGACAGATCCTTGGATCCCAAGGCCGTGGCCACGAAGGATCATCACCCCAAAAGGGAATAACCTGATGCAGACTGTTAGTGAGTTAATGGATCCCTCCACGGGGCAATTGGATGAGCGCCTTGTGCGGGATACATTTTACGCAGAGGATGCTAGACACATTCTGCAGATGCCATTGCGGGAAGGGGTTCATGACTTTGTTGCATGGCAGTTCGACAACAAGGGAATACACTCTGTGAAGAGTGCGTATAAGCTGCACATGGAACTGAAGGCGATAAGGAAGAATGGGGGAGTAGGACAGAGCACAGCCGAAGCGGGTAACCTGAACACATGCAGCGACGATTCTTGGAAAAGAATTTGGCGACTGCCGTGCCCGAGAACTGTCCAGATGTTCACTTGGTGACTGCGGCATGAATCTCTAGCACTCCTGTCAAACATGCAGAGGCGAGGTCTGAAAGTAGAGAGCACGAAATGCTTCTTCTGTGGGCAAGCTGATGAGGATGGGGGGCACCTGTTCATCAAGTGCAAATCAGTGAAGGTGGTGTGGAGGGAACTAGGCTTAGAGAAGGAAAGAAGGGAGCTGCAAGCAATCACATCTGTACATGTGATGATGGACTACCTTTGGGAGCCAAACATCCCAAAAAGGATGCAGATTCTCACATTCTGGTGGATGTGGTGGAGTGTTAGGAATAAACTGAGAAATGGGGAGCGTGTCTTGACAGCAGCCGAAGTAGCAAGACACACACGCAACTCTACTCTGAAATATATGCAGGTTTTCCTCCCAGAACCCAAGCCACAGTGCATTGATAAATGGAGGCCTCCTGATCAAGACATGGTTAAGTTCAATGTTGATGGCGCCTTCGTCCCAGGGGAGCTCCATGCAGGTTGGGGTGTGGTGGCAAGAACCAGCGACGGCGAAGTGGTGGGTGCACGGGCAGGAAGACAGGAACTCATCCAAGATGCCTTTGCAGCGGAAGTCGTGGCGCTGTCAAATGCTGTTTCATTTACAGCTGACATGGGGATTATTCGAGCAGAGTTTGAAACTGATTCACAATTGCTGGCAGAAGCAATGGATATTCGGAAGGTCGATTCTTCGGCGTACGCTGCTGTCATCGAGGACACAAAGTACCAGCTTAAGCTGTGGTTTTCTAAATTTGTAATAAAATGGTGTCGGCGTAGTGCTAACTCCGCGGCTCATGACCTAGCAAGCCTTGGTCGTATGTACCCTGCAAACTCGGCTGTCGACTGGGAGTTTGATGTACCAGCCCAAGTGGTTATTTGTGTTGCGGGTGATTTACCCGTACACCGTTAAGTTATAAAGCTTTGCTTTAATTTCAAAAAAGAAATCTATGTTGTTACAAATTTTTTAATCACAATCTGTAATAGCTCGGGATACAAAAATGACAAAATTTGACACTGACTAGTGTATACTATAAATTGAGCATTATATTTGGCGTATTATTTGTATTGATGATATATTTGTCGGTTTTTATCTCGAGTTGTGTTCCGAATTTTGATTTCAAATTTTATGATAGCATAAATTGATGCCAGCGTCAATGTGCTCACTTTTTCTCTTCAGACTTTTGAACATATAAAATGATGCAATGTGAGTTGGGTGCAAAGGGTACACCGGATACGTTTCTGAGTTATGCGGTCATACTACAAATGGGAAATATGACACATACGAACGACAGCTCCACCAGATGCCCTCTCCCATTTGTCTACAGACACGTCTAGATGTGTCTATGGGCATCCCTTAGTTGTTTGAAATTTCTATGGCACCCGAGGGTATCCCCTACTCGTGCGTCACCTTTTTTGCAACCATCAAATTTTCCAAAATTGACACAAACATTGCATCCATCTTAAGCACAATTATAGCTAAACTGAACATAGAAGATAGTCTCATGGCATGAAACAATTATAGCACAATTATACATACCACATAGTAAGTAAGCATAGAACGGTGTAAAGTAAACTACTTTGATGATAAACTACGCTACTGTCATATATGTATACAATATCAATCTATTTTTTTTCACAAAATTGTGAATTAACTTTGAAACATAGCACTGGTTACAATATACAATATTTTGGCACATTATCCCTACAGATAATGAGTTTGTCATTTTTGTGTCTAGGGCTATGATCCAAATTTCAATTTAACATTTTGTGATAACATAGCTTGATGTTGTGCAATGTGCCAAGTTTTTTTCAAGATTTTATTTTACATTTTAAAAGATGCAACAGAGTTGGATGCACCATAATAAGCTCCGCCTCCCCGGTGCTACGAGGTCATACTAGAAAAGGGAAAGATAGCCCCTAGCAAAGTCTATGTCATTACCACCGGCCATCCATGTCCCTGGTCGGTTGGATCCAAACACGTCTGTCAAATAAACACGGAATTCCGAGTGGAACCTTTAAAGATGGTTACTACTTTAAGAGCAAGGACAATACTAGAGACAACTGTTGGGACGCGGATTAACTAAGCTCGGGTGTATAGTAAAATCCAAGAAAGTTATAAAAAGAATAAAAAAATTTTAATTTGTTTTGTGCCAAAATTTGACAAATATTTTCAAAGCTTGCAAAGTTTCATCATCGCATGACATTCGTGGAAGTAGTGAAAAAAACGATGCTCCAAAAAAGTTATTTTCAAAAGCATTTTGGAGTCATGATTTTGTTTTTATTTTTGCCACAATTTCCACAAATGTCATTTCATCATGAAAATTTGCAAGCATTAAAAACACTTGTTAAAGCTTATTGCAAAAAAATCAGGATATTTTTTGAAGTTTTTGATTTTTTTTCTCTTCAGATTTTACTGTTCACGCGAGCTCATATGAGCTCGAGCTGAGAAGGGAACTTTCGCAATTGTTGGCTATATCACATTGTCATGTCATCTATAGTCAATCTAATAACCAACATGCATAGTAGCTATCTATGGAGATGTACTACTTTATTAATAGGCTCATCTTACTCTCTCACAAAGTTTCTTGAAAGATGTGTTGCAGCTAGCTCTTAATCTACATCCCACTGCTCTTCTTCCTTCTTCAACACAGTACAAATATAATACTTAAACCCTTATAGTCTACAAGTATAATAGGATGGCATAGACATGAACAAGCTATATATAAGTGATGTCTTCTTCTTCTTTTTTTGCATGGGAGGCTTAAAGTGATGTTAAATTAGATTTTTGCCTAGTTGGATAAGAGAGAGGGAGAGAGAAGAGAAATGGTATGTTGTGTTCGTGTGGTTGTTTATCTTGTCGTACTCTGCCTTGTGGCTTTATCTATAAAGTCGGGCCTATGCCTTTCCTCTAAAATGAAACGGTATGTATATTTACAGTCAGCTATAACACATGCTCCCACACCCTTTGCTAGAAAAAAAGGTGGGGCAAATGTTAATGACATAAGACCTCTCACAGTGAGGTGTCGTAGGGTAGTATCGTGCATCCTCATGCAATGCCAGCTAGATATATAAATGACATGGTGTACCAATAAATAAAAAAAGAGAAGGTACTAGTATCATATTATGTGCTAGTATATATGAGTATACAAAATAATAAATGAAGTCATCTATGTACCAACTTATGATACTATGCATTGTGGAGTTACTATCATATGCAATATCTTATGCATGATACTACCCACTGTGCGAGGTCTAACATGCAAGGATAGCTAACTATTGTATGAGTAGACTGTTAGATTGGCTATAGGTTACGTGCCAACTTTATATAACCAGGTTTTATAGGTTTATATTGACTATGCTATTGGCCTTGGTCTAATAATTTTGTATGATTAACCTCTATGATTCATTATTAAGTTCTCGGTACTATCAACCAAGGAGTAGTACTATCAAGTTATCATGTGTGCGCGCACCACAAGGTCTGGAAATTGGGCCCTTGACGACCGGCCACTAACGGTTATCCAGTGTCCGATATCAGTTACCACATGTGTACGTCTGACACTACCCCAGTGATGCATACCATCAGAGGGAAATATTTTAAGCTGCTAATTACCGAAGACCGGGAAGAGTTAATTACTTGCATGTTCATGCTGCAAGACCAAGAGAAAAATAATGTACATATGTATTTATTTATTTTGATAGGAAAGAAACTCTAACCAAGTGGTATTATAATTGTTTTTGTTTTCCATTCAATAAAGTGATGATAAAATACAATACACAGATAGAGAAATTTCAATAAAGATACCAGATAATTCTGAAACATGTGGAATAATAGACAAGTTCAATGAAAAATCTTCATTATCACAATTCACCGTACACAAATTAATACTTGTGTTATTTCAGCTTTGACATCTGCTAGCACTGGTTACTTGTAGTACTATGTGGGTCACAATCACATGGTCAGCTGGTCTGGGTCATGAATCCTGATCACATAAATGTTGCACACATCCAAATGATCTTTCTAATTCAAGAAACAAGAAAGGTCAACTAGCTATGTTCAATGAAACAAGTCAACTCAACATGCATTGTAAGCTAATCCGGATGAGCAAATTAGAGATTTGTTACATGCCTATTGTAGTGGGTTTCTAATTTGCAGTGGGCCGATTTTTTAGTTCAGTTTCGCTTGACATCATTAAATAATCAACTAGCAAAAAGGCCCGTGCGTTGCAGCGGGAGAAAACAAATCCTTCCATATCTGTAGCTGGGTTAGTTGGACAAACTATGTATGGACGGTTGGCGGGTTATCAGATCGAACCCTGCCATCGGCTATCTTATTTTTTGCCAGCTCTTCGGACGTGGGCCACAGTGCGTCGTTAGGTGGGCTTCGGTTGGGGGGTCATGAGATCGAACCCTGCCATCGGCTATTTTATTTTTTGCCAGCTCTTCGGACGTGGGCCACAGTGTGCTGTCAGGTGGGCTTCCTCCGCTGGGCCAAAACGGGTGGCAAGTAACAAAACCAAATAGCGTACATGAAATTAATTGAAGCGGGACCAAATGAAGCGAGACGAAACCAAGATATCACCTTCCTTTAATAGTAGGTATAGATATATGGTTGTTTGCATCACTTGAGGCCAGGAGTACTATCTACCTTTTCAAAAGAAATGAAAAGGATTGATTTCTTTTAGTTATTATTTTTTTCTAAAACGAAAGATAAAAGTGTTGTTTGCATTACATTAAGATGAGTGGAGAATACAAGATTAGGAGAGTACAGAAGATAATCACAACTAAGAGAAAAGTTGCGTCGACACTGGTGCAGAGACGTGCTATACAAACAGTTTTTACCCCCTTTCCGCGACAGAGTTTTAAACCGTCGCCTAGTGAGTGTGTGCGATCGGGGTCCTTCCCACATGACCCAGAAACCATCAGGGATAGGCCCTCCGGCCACACAGGCGGGGGCAAAATGAGCTCATGTGCGATCGGGCGAGGCATCGAAACCCGATCGTTTTCATCCGTATATACATCCCACAGTGAATTTCAGAAAACATTTCCGTTCGTATGTATATCACACACAGTTGTTTGTGTGAAAACGTTTGTGCAAGGTGTCCTAACACAAACAGTTCTATGCCGAAAGCCGTGTGTGATTGTTAGTTGATCCAACACGCCTACTTTCTAGAAATCGTGTGGTTTGTTTGAGTTCATTGCCCACGGTGTTGTCTGAGTGACCGTCTGCAATAGAAAACCCCAATAAGCAGGGTAATTGACCTATTATTGATAATCCATGTAGTAATCAAATTGAAGTTTCTTATAAATCACACCAGATATTTCATATCCATATAACGGCAACCAGGATTTCATAATCGAATTACATAAGATAGCTTCAGCACTCAGTTATGCCATTACACAACAACACCAAGTTTCACATGCAACATCGAAAATCTTTGGAAAGTAGCATCATACACGGTAAATAGACAGATGAATTTCATCTGGTAAACTACAGAAGCGGAAGGCAAATATTGAGCCTTCAGTGATGTTGAATGTCCTTGCAAATTTAGGCCAGTAGCTATGGATAATTGCCTGCCCAACCTTCATCCTCTTCAGGAAGACTTCAATATTGTACCGTGGGCGTTGAATGAATACCTTCCTCGCCTCTTGACCATGCAAGTGGTTTGAGAGATAACATCGGTGAACTGCTTTGAAAAGTACCAAAAACAAAGATATGCATAAATTCCTGTTATAAATTTTGAAATGGTGCAAGGGGTAAAAAAAGGTAAAAGTGTTAGTACCATCCTATAGTTGACTGATGTCTTCTTCATTGTGCAAACAATGATATTGCTGTTATTCGTCACAAATTTCTTCATCCTAACAATCTTTCTGAGTTTCTTGACTTGATTGATATTCATGGACATCTCATTTCCCCATATGCAAAATGAATCGAGCAGTGGGTCTAAGCCTCTGGCAACAGGACCTACATGTGCAAGACCAAATTGTAAGAAACCTAAATATTAGAATAATTCCTGCAACTCCACAACAATGTGCTATTAGCGAAAGGACCATGCATGAGCAAACCTCGATGGTAAACCGCATTGTCTCCCATTGTTTCCCTGCAACACATATAAGGAAGATCTTGATCAGGTTAACTGAGAGTTGCCATAATATCAGTAGAATATGTATTGAGTTCAAACAAATTCTATTTATTTCTCACATGCATAACAATACAAAATTGTAACGAATAAAAATCAAATTGCATAATTGAGCCAAATAGTTAAATGGACAACAGACCAAATGAACCAAAACAGCTAACTGAGCACGACATTGTAGAACAGAAACATGTACTAGAAGATAAGACAGTTAATAAAACAAAGAATTCTTGAGAACAATACTACGAAATGTAGCAATTTTTGGACCAAACTGTTAACTAAACATTACATTTTAGAGGACTAAACTGTTAACTGAACATCAGATTGCATATTTACATTACAGAGAACAAATCACTAGAAGGCACTAGCGGCGGCCTCGAGAAAACAACACGAACTGTATTTCAAAGTAGACAACTGAGTGGTGGTGTCGACGGTGGCCTCGAAGACGAGGTGCTCCTCCAAGATCTGGCGGTCGGCACGCATGGTAGCAATAGCGACCTCGTGCATGCGTGCGGCCGCGATTTTCTTCTCCGCTTCCATATGCTACCGAGCTCCACATTATACTGCGTGCAAAATGGCTGTGGGCGGCGCTTAGTTGGAGGATGGGGCCAGTGATTTCAGAGAAAGGTGTCGCGCCGTCAGTTGGGGCATGTGGGACGGGGAAGGAGGAGGATGGTGTGGGTGGGGTGTGGATTACCTGACCATATCGACGAGGCTGCGTAGCAAGAAGAATGATTGGCGGCGAGGAGGGTGCGCAACAAGAAGAAGGGTCAGCGGCGAGGAGGCGGCTCTGCAAGAAGAAGGGTCACCGGTGAGGAGGCGGTGCCGTAAGAAGAAGGGTCACCGGCGAGAAGGCGGCGCCGCAAGAAGAAGGGTCGCCGGCAAGGAGGCGGCGCTGCAAGAAGGGGGGTCGCTGGCGAGGAGGCTGAGCTACCACTAAGTAGCAGTGAAGGTTTGAACTTGGAAAGCAAGGAAGAACAGTGAAAATGTGGCTTTTGGTGGGAGGGAGGGGGCGGGGAGATAGATATTTCCGCGGTGGCAGAAAAATTTCGCTCGGTGCCACGAGAAACTGGCGCGCAAGTGTGGTTCAAGCGTGGGGTCTACTCCTACATGAATAGATCTTGTCTACATCATGTCATCACTGTTATTGCATTACTCCATTTCTCCATGAACTTAATACACTAGATGCATGCTGAATAGCGATCGATGTGTGGAGTAATAGCAGTAGATGTAGGCAGGAGTCGGTCTACTAATCTTGGACGTGATGCCTATATAATGATGATCATTGCCTAGATATCGTCATAATTATTTAAAGTTCTATCAATTGCCCAACAGTAATTTGTTTACCCATCGTATGATATTTTTCTCGAGAGAAGCCACTAGTGAAATCTATGGTCCCCGGGTCTATTTTCTCATCGTATACTTCTAGATCTATATTGCTATTTGCCTTTTTATTTATTTACAACTTTTATTTTCAGATCTATACTATCAAAAACCTAAAAATACCTCAGTGAATTTTATTTGCTTTTATTTGCATCTATGCAATCTAATACAATTTTATCTCGTCAACTTGACAATTTCTGGCATCGTTACCTGAAAGGGATTGACAACCCCTTTAACACGTCGGGTTGCAAGTATTTGTTCTTTGTGTGCAGGTACCTTTATGTAGTGTTGCGTGGTTCTTCTACTGGTCCGATAACCTGGGTCTCATCACTGACGAAAATACTTACCGTTGTTGTGCTGCATCATCCCTTTCTCTTTGAGAAAATACCGACGTAGTTCAAGCCACAATCAATGCTCTCAAATTTTACCACGACCTATAGGGCTCCTAGGAAGACACCATGCCAAGTTCCCTTTCTGAGCTCATTTGCACATTATGTTGAACCGAAATGTGTGTTGCCTTTTTCGTGGCCGGAAAATTAATTAATGCTTCAAAAATACCAAACCAGCTCGAAAAGTGGCCAAATTTGAGCATGACACTTATAATGGTGTTAAGTCAACGTAGAGAAAGTTTGAAGTGGCAATGATGTAGAGAAGTGCAAAACACTAAAATTTCTAAAAAAATGAAAAAAAAGACAAAGTGTGGTGGTCCGCCGCCACAGCTAAAACTTGTGGTGGTCTCTTTGCAATACGCACAATTTAAACAAATAAACAACCACTTAGACGATTTGGTCGTTCATTTTTGGAATTTAATTCGCATCTTGCCCACGCGCCCTGTCCCGACCCACGCCCATGCCGCCATCACAAAGGAACCCCCAGCCACCATGCGCTCGCCACCGTTTTTGCCGTCACGCTCCATTCTCTTCACCACCTCATGTGCCATCTCCTCTTCACCACCATGGCGTGCCGCTGTTGGCCCCGCCGTCGGCATCCCCATGCACCGGTCTCCTCCATCGTAGCCGCCGTCGCAACCAAGCCCGTCTCCCACACCACCGTCGTCGGCGTCGCATGCTCTCCCAAGGTATATTGCCACCCTCATTTTTCACATCCATGGCACTATATTGGGTACGCATGTACGTAATGTGTTTGATGGAATGCCACACAATAGATTTAATTGAAACTTGTTTAGTGTTGTTTGATGTAGATTATTGTCCGAGATGTGTTTGAATTTGCAATTTATTTTTCTAGCATAGGTCATGCCAAATTTTTCCGTCGATATTTCATTTGTATGATTATTCATAACTCTTTTTTTTCAATACTATAGTTCGAAAAATGGTCGTAACGTGTTCGATGAAATGACACACAATATATTTAACTCATTTGGTGTTGTTCAGTGTAGATGCTTGTCCGAGATTATGTTTGAATTTGTAGGAACTTATATGAGTGCTGATGTTTTGGCGAAACATCGATTCGTTTCCGTTTTATGAAAAATTGGCACTCAATATGTCCTTTTAATTTTAGCACAGGTCATGCCAAAATTTTATGTCGATATTATGTTTTCGATGATTATTTCATAACTCTTTTTTAAATACTATAGTTCAAAAAATGGACCCCCTCGCCGGACCATCCTCTCATGAATCACCCAACTTCACTGGGCCAGATTTCGAGATGGGCGGTCACCAAGAGGATGAACAGACCACTGGTGGAGTAGAATTGAGCCAAACAAATGGGGCTTAGTCTAGCACCACCGCCACAAGCAAGAGCAAATGAAAGCCTAGGAAACCAAAAAATCTTCATGAAGGACCATTTGAATCACCAAAGTGACCACTAATGGCGAGCCAGCCAGTCCGGCTCAAGCAGCAAGAATGTACATCAAAATGCTAGGTTGCATCTCACGCAAGAACATCCATATCACTTGCAAGGATTTGGCCGGAGAAAGGATGAAGTTATTGGATGCATTACACCGTAGTTTTGCCTTCTCTCCTGCCGACAAACAAAAAGTCGAAGACTATGCCCTCAGAAAATGGCAAAAGATGTTATGGGACTGGAAGAGTGATACGTCTCCAACGTATCTATAATTTTTTGCTTATTCCATGCTGTTATATTATTATTCTTAGATGTTTTACAATCATTTTATAGCAACTTTTTACAATTTTTTGGGACTAACATATTGCCATAGTGCCCAGTGTCAGTTACTGTTTTTGCTTGTTTTTTACTTCGCAGAAAATCAATATCAAACGGAGTCCAAATGCAGTGAAACTTTTTGGAGATTTTTTCTGAACCAGAAGACACCAGTTGGGCCAAAGAAGTATCAAAGGGGGGCTCTGAGGGGAGCACAACCCACCTGGGCGCTCCTGGGGGCCCAGACGCGCCCTGGTGGGTTGTGCCCACCTCAGCCGTCTCCCACACCGCCTCTTTGCTATATAAATACCCCAAAAATCAAAAAACCCTAGAGGAATCAATAAAACAAAATTCCAGCCGCCGCAAGTTCCAGAACCACCAGATCCAATCTAGACACCATCACGAAGGGGTTCATCATCCTCATTGGTGCCTCTCCGATGATGCGTGAGTAGTTCACTGTAGACCTACGGGGCCGTAGTTAGTAGCTAGATGGCTTGCTCTCTCTCTCTCTCTCTCTCTCTCTCTCTCTCTCTCTCTCTCTCTCTCTTTTGATTCTCAATACAATGGTCTCTTAGAGATCTATTTGATGTAACTATTTTTGCGGTGTGTTTGTTGGGATCTGATGAACTTTGAGTTTATGATCAGATCTATTTTATTCATGAAAGTTATTTGAGTCTTCTTTTGATCTCTTACATACATGATTACTTATAGCCTCGTATTTCTTCTTTGAATCTTTGGTTTAGTTAGGACAACTAGATCGATTTTTCTCGCCATGGGAAGAGGTGCTTTGTGATGGGTTCGGTCGTGTGGCGTTCTTTCCCAATGACAGAAGAGGTAGCAGGATACGTATTGATCATTGCCATTAAGGATAACAAGATGGGGTCTATTTCTACATGAATAGATCTTGTCTACATCATGTCATAGTTCTTATTGCATTACTTCGTTTCTCCATGAACTTAATACACTAGATGCATGCTGGATAGCGGTCGATATGTGGAGTAATAGTAGTAGATGCAGGCAGGAGTCAGTCTACTAATCTTGGACATGCTGCCTATGTAATGATCATTTCCTGGATATCGTCATAATTATTTGAAGTTCTATCAATTCCCCAACAGTAATTTGTTTACCCACCGTATGCTATTTTCTCGAGAGAAGCCACTAGTGAAATCTGCGGCCCCGGGGTCTATTTTCTCATCATATATTTTCAGATCTATATTGCTATTTGCCTTTTTATTTATTTGCATATTTTATTTTCAGATCTATATTATCAAAACCCAAAAATACATCGCTAAGTTTTATTTGCCATTATTTGCATCTATCAATCTACCAAAATTTCATCCCGTCAATGTGTGAATTTCTGGCACCATTACCCGAAATTGATGGACAACCCCTTTTTCACTTCGGGTTGCAAGTATTTGTTGTTTGTGTGCAGGTACCGTTTAGATAGTGTTGCTTGGTTCTCCTACTGGTTCGATAACCTTGGTTTCATAACTGAGGGAAATACCTACCGTAGTTGTGTTGCATCATCCCTTCCTCTTTGGGGAAATATGAACGTAGTTCAAGCGACATCAAAAGGAATTTCTGGCACCGTTGCCGAGGAGACATCATCAACATCTATCAGGTTCCTAATCACAAATCTCATCTCCTTGCAATTTACATTATTTGCCATTTGCCTATCGTTTTCATCTACCCCACTTCACAAAAAATTGCCGTTTTATTCGCCCTCTTTTTCGTTCTTTTTCTCGTCAGATCTTTTGTTGTGTGCAATTTTGTTTGTCACTTTTGTCATTATGGATAGTTCTTCCCATATTGCATGTACATCTGAGAACGAGGTTCTTTACTTCAAACAAAGGGGAGGGGAGAATTTAAAAGATGGTTGGTATAGGATTTGCAATGCTCATAATAGATCTATTCGTAAGCAATCTAACATTGTTCTTCTTTGTTGTTTTTATGTGCGCATCACTACTTAGTATTGGTTCGTCCTTGATACGATTACCGGTGGGAATTTCTTGATGTGTCCTTCTATAGATGCTTTTAATGCTATGGGAAAGCTAGTGGGTTCACCACTTCTTATGATTAATGAAACAACTTTAACTCTCAATCATGTTATGGAGAGGCTAGATGCTGTTGAAAAGAAAATGCTTACCGAAGAACATATTGAAAACTTGGATAAAAAGATGCATAATCTTGCTAGTAAAATTCAGTAAAAAGCGGAAGAGGTTTTCAAGTTGCTAAAAGAAAAGGGAACCGTAATTCACGAAAGAATTGAAGAAAGTCCTTCTCGGATTGAAAAGTTGGAAGAAATTTTTAGCAATTTAAGCTCGACTTTTGCTTCTGCTAAAACAATTGAAAAACACCCGTTAAAATTAGCAAGTTTACTCAAATCACTAATAACAAGGGTGCAACTTCTAATAATAACAAAGAAGATCTTAAGATGATTAGTATTCACCCCGACTTTATTGAAGTTGTGAGAAACCCTTTTACAAGAATGATTTTTTCATTCTCATCCCTAGGGGTACTGTTATTGAAAATCTATATGCTAAATCTTTAAAGAACATTGGTTGTGAGATTGAGGAATTGAGAACTAAATATGACAATACTTGAATCTATGCTTTATGCCTATGGGGGCATAAAACGATAGCGCTTGTTGGGAGGCAACCCAATCTTTACCTTTTTGCTTTTTGGTTTTCTTGCTTTTTGGCAATAAATATGTAAAGATGCCTCTAATTAGATGTGTTTTTATCTTTTGACTAGTTTTTGTGCCAAGCTAAACCTTTGGGATCATGTTGGGTGATAGTTGATTTAATCTTGTTGAAAAACAGAAACTTTTACGCCCAGTAAAATAATTTTCATAAATCACAGGAAAGTGATTTTGCTCTGAATGTTTTACACAAGATTGATATACAAATTACCCACGTTGTCCTATTTTTTCAAAAAAATTGGAGTTATAGAAGTATACGAAGTTTTCAGATTGCTACAGATTGTTCTGTTTTTGACAGATTCTATTTCTTTTGCGTTGTGTGCTTATTTTGATGAATCTATAGACTTTATCAGGGGAGGGGGGTATGAGCCATAGAAAAGTTGGAATACAGTATATTTAATGCAAAAATAAAATACAAATGGGTTTGCAACAGTACTTAGAGTGGTGATTTGCTTTGTTATACTAACGGATCTCACAAAGGTTTTGTTAAGTTTTATGTGATTGGAGTTTTCAAGTTTTGGGTGAGATCACGATGAATGAAGGAATAAGGAGTAAGAAGAGACTAAGCTTGGGGATGCCCACGATACCCCAAGGTAATATTCAAGGAGAAATAAGAAACTAAGCTTGGGGATGCCCCGAGTGGCATCCCCTCTTTCTTCTAACGACCATCGGTATTTTACTTGGAGCTATATTTTTATTCATCACATATCATGAGTTTTGCTTGGAGCGTCTTTTATTTTATGAGTCTTTGCTTGTTTTGCTTTTTGTTTTGTGTCAAGTATCCTTGCTGAACACACCTATTTGAGAGATCCAAAATAATGCTATGAATTGTTAGAATTGCTCTAGTGCTTCACTTATATGTTTTTGAGCACGGTGTGCTTTAATATTTTTTCAAGAAATTCTCTCATGCTTCACTTAGATTTATCTGAGAGTTAGTAATTTTGGAAGAAATTCTCTCATGCTTCACTTATATTATTTTGAGAGATGAAAAAAATTTATGCTCATGTTCTTCACTTAGATTTGTCTGAGTTATCAAAAGCAACATATGAAACTAGTCCCAAAGTGATAGATATTCAAGAGTGATATAATAAAAACTTTCATGAAGATCATTGGCCAAATTAAACTTGATTCTTTGTAATAGTTTTGAGATATGATGCTAGTGATATGTGAGTCATGTTTATGGGTAATTATGCTCAGTAAGAATATTGATGTTAAGGTTTGTGATTCCCTATGCAAGCACGAAAGTCAATAGTTATGGAATGAAATTACATCCTACTTGTGGTGCATTGTTTGGTGTTAGTTATGCTTAATGCTTTCTTATGAGATTTTTCTTTTCTTGGTTGGATGCTTCCCAATCTTTTTGCTAGCATTCACTTGTACTGAGTAGAAATACTACTTGTGCATCCAAAATCCTTAAACCCAATTTTGCCTTATGAGTCCACTATACCTACCTATATGCGGTATTTTCGTGCCGTTCTAAGCAAATTTGTATGTGCCATCTCTAATTTTCAAAATAAATTTCCTTTTTGTGTGCTCGTACCACTCATGAAACGGTAGGGGGTAGCTGATATTTTTCCATACTAGATGTGTTATTCTCAAGATGAGTGTTTATTCAATTGTCATTACACGAGAGTACGACAAAGGTATTAGGGATGCCCAGTCCTGAAATGAAAAATGAATTTACTTCATGTTGTCAGATAATAAATTCCTATAGTCTTGGTATGGACGGCACCCATGGATACGGCTAGCCGTGGAATGTGAAAGCATGGTGGAAAAGGAATAAACTTTATTTTCTGTTTGGGAACCGCCTGTGATATATCTAGCATGGAAAGTATTGGGAACTACTCGACCGTTTTCGTTGACAGGAAAAGCATGCCACCCAAAATGTTTTATCTCTATTTCTTTCGCTTTGAGCTCTCGCACCTCTACAAATCCCTACTTCCCTCTATGAAGGGCCATTCTATTTACTTTATGCATTTTTTATTTTTATTTGAGTCTCCATCTTCTCTTACAAAGCACCAACTAAGGGGCACTATGATCGTACTTGAGCATTGGGTGTACCTAATATGCAAGTGTGATTCATGAATGGATCAATGATTGATCATAATGGGTTAGGGATAACTTGCTTTAGTGTTGATATTTTGAAAGACAGGGTTGCTTGTTGATATGCTTGAGTATTGAAATCTTCATGTCAAAACTAGGCTATTACTTTGAACCATATAAAATTCCATATGTCCATGCTACAAAAGAAAAGAATTTGATGAACATGATAGCCAGCATTCCACATCAAAAATTATTTTTTTTTATCATTTACCTACTCGAGGACGAGTAGGAATTAAGCTTGGGGATGCTGATACGTATCCAAGGTATCTATAATTTTTGCTTGTTCCATGCTGTTATATTATCATTCTTGGATGTTTTACCATCGTATTATAGAAAATTTATACCATTTTTTCGGACTAACCTATTGACATAGTGCCCAGTGCCATTTGTTGTTTTTTCCTTGTTTTTTACTTCGCAGAAAATAAATACCAAATGGAGTCCAAACACAGCAAAACTTCTTTGGAGATTTTTTCTGGACCAGAAGACACCTGTTGGGCCAAAGAAGTACCAGAGGGGGCTCCGAGGGGAGCACAACCCACCTGGGCGTGCCCGGGGGCCCAGGTGCGCCTTGGTGGGTTGTGCCCACCTCGGCCGCCTCCCGCACCGCCTCTTTGCTCTATAAATACTCAGAAAATCAGAAAACCCTAGGGGAGTCGACAAAACATAATTCCAGCCGCCGCAAGTTCCAGAACCACCAGATCCAATCTAGACACCGTCACGGAGGGGTTCATCATCCTCATTGGTGCCTCTCCGATGATGCGTGAGTAGTTCATTGTAGACCTATGGCTCCATAGTTCCTAGCTAGATGGCTTCCTCTCTCTCTCTCTCTCTTTTGATTCTCAATACAATGGTCTCTTGGAGATCTATTTGATGTAACCCTTTTTGCGGTGTGTTTGTTGGGATCCGATGAACTTTGAGTTTATGATCAGATCTATTTTATCCATGAAAGTTATTTGAGTCTTCTTTTGATCTCTTATATGCATGATTACTTATAGCCTCGTATTTCTTCTTCGAATCTTGGGTTTAGTTAGGCCGACTAGATCAATTTTTATTGCCATGGGAAGAGGTGCTTTGTGATGGGTTCGGTCGTGCGGTGTTCTTTCCTAGTGACAGAAGGGGCAGCAAGACACGTATTGATCGTTGCCATTAAGGCTAACAAGATGGGGTCTATTCCTACATGAATAGATCTTGTCTACATCATGTCATCGTTCTTATTGCATTACTCCGTTTCTCCATGAACTTAATACACTAGATGCATGCTAGATAGCGATCGATGTGTGGAGTAATAGTAGTAGATCCAGGCAGGAGTCGGTCTACTAATCTTGGATGTGATGTGTATATAATGATCATTGCCTGGATATTGTCAATATTATTTGAAGTTCTATAAATTGCCCAACAGTAATTTGTTTACCCACCGTATGCTATTTTCTCGAGAGAAGCCACTAGTGAAATATGCGGCCACCAGTTCTATTTTCTCATCATATATTTTTAGATCTATATTGCTATTTGCCTTTTTATTTATTTGCATATTTTATTTTCAGATCTATATTATCAAAAACCCAAAAATACATCGTTGAGTTTTATTTGCCGTTATTGGCATCTATCAATCTACCACAATTTTATCCCGTCAATGTGTGAATTTCTGGCACCGTTACCCGAAAGGGATTGACAACCCCTTTTTCACGCCGGGTTGCAAGTATTTGTTCTTTGTGTGTAGGTACCATTTACATAGTGTTGCTCGGTTCTCCTACTAGTTCGATAACCTTGGTTTCATAACTGAGGGAAATACCTACCGTAGCTGTGCTGCATCATCCCTTCCTCTTTGGGAAAATACCAACGTAGTTCAAGCAACATCAAAGACTAGGGCCAGGGGGACTTTAAAGGGTAAGGACTTAGATAATGTCATTATGTTTCTGAATCCCAATATGGATCATGAAGAATGGAGGATGTTTTGTGAATCCTTTGAAAGCGACTCAAGCAAAGAGGTCAGTGGTTAGTACTATGATTTACGTTCAAAGGTGCCAGGTAACCACCGCCTCGGCCCAAGTGATTACAAAGCTGCAGATGCCAATTGGACGGAAGAGGGCATGGACCTTGAAGCCGCGGGTTAACCGGGTCCATTCTTGGAACATTGAGATCATCCTCGGGACTTCCATTTCCTCGGGGTTCGTTCAGTGCAGGACCCAGGCAGTAAGGAGTTGTAGCTCCCGACGCCGGAACTTCACTCCACCAAATAGAACTTGGTAACCACATTGACCCCTAATAATTTAGTACCAAATACATTTAGTACCTTCTTAACCATTTTCCATAACATATGTATTTTGCCTAGAGAAATATAAAGTAGGAATTTGGATCGACTCAAGAAGATTCTCCCTACAACCATAGATATGATGACCCTGTTATCCGGGCAATCAATGAGGGCATCTGGGTTAATAAGATGTCAAAGAGTAGGCGTGCATGCGTTGGGCGTGGGGAAGACCAGGTGGGACAACGTCTATCCCGAAAGCGAAGAACTTAAAAAAGTCAAAAGGAAAACCAAGTATAATGACAAGATTGCACAAAAGTGGAAGAACATCTAGGACCCGCGATAGATATGGCAGTGCAAAAACAGGTTAGCTGAAATGTTCCCGCATGCCACGTCGAGTCCTGCCCAGCAGCTGTAAGAAGCCACAATCACCACAATTTACTTCATATTGGCTGCTTGCCAACGTGGATAGCGTGATGAAAAGGATTACCATGGGGAAATTAATCCCATTTACTGATGGTACTAGAATGATGCACAGGGTCGTCATGCACTGAACATGACGAGGGTGGAGGTGCTGGAGGTAAAGACAGCATCGTGGATTTAACACAGCAGATGCCCTAGTGAAAGGACTTAGGTGTGGAGCCATCGCAACTAGGTTAGCTTGAAGGGGTTGAGCGGGACAAAGCACACAAGGAATTTACCCAGGTTCGGCCCCTCTCAACGAGGTAAAAACCTACGTCCTTCTTCTAGTTGTATTGCTTGAGTTTCAATTAAATGGGAGCAAATACGTTTGACCTAGTTCTCGACTGCTTGTTTTCTTCCATTCACCCACCTCCGGGTCTCACCTTTATATACACAGGTCGAGACCCGAAGGCTTACAGAGTCCCGGCCGGCTCACACAATGTGACCAGCTCGGTTTCTAACTAATCAAACTCTGTAATACAACGGTTCACAGGCCCAAGACTTGGGCCATCCCCAGGCCTGCCTCCATGAGCGCAGTCTTCGTGCTTCTCCTTGGGCCTCCTTGGATCTTCTTCATGTTAAACCGCCAACGGTATAACCCGGCCCCTCCTGGGCGGGTCACACCTCGGAGCTATATCCCCAACATTAGGCCCTACATTGATTTGAATTTGTTCATATCAATCTTCACTCTTGAACTTAACAGATTGCACGAGTGCAAAATTCTTATGCAGGCTATAACCCGCCATGACATCATATAAATAGAATCATTAAAACCCGCCATGACATCATGTGCATTAATCCCGCACAAGACCTAGGATATCTCAACGGATCTTTATCTTAATGGGCTTCCCAAAAATCGAGGCGCCCGCATGGCTAACATAATCATTTTACCTCCTCGATTTCCATGCATGCCATCTTATCACCTCCTTATAAATAGGGACAGTGGCCCTCTTTTTCATTTTCACCCCTACCTCTTCCTCTTCTTCCTTCTCCTCGCGACGTCGACGCCTCCAGAGCTCCGCCGCCCCTGTCGACTGCATCAACCTAACCTCGACCAGAAAACGGTGGCGCCCCTCTGTTGTCCATCAGCATCACCAGGTACCTATCTCCTTTTTCCTCCAATCTGCATTATGGTTTCCATAGTTCTTCGGTGTTCATCGGTGTTCATCACCCTTGCTTGTAGTTCAGCGGCCATGCCATCTTAGTTGAACCAAAATGTGATGCTAAAGTCATGCGTTAATCATTTTTAAGGTCTGCTATCAAATATAGATCCACTTTCTTCTATTGAGATTCACTCCCCATGTAGTAGTTCTTCCACTGTTTTAGGGTTATTACTTTCCACCTGTTTTTCGAACGGTCGTAGATCCGAAATTATAGGCAGAATCTGTGAAACTTGTTTGTCTAACACTTAGTGAAATTTTACTCAATTCCCCGATCTGAAAACACCTGTTTTGACCACTGTTGTGTGGGCGGCTCAAATGATACTTTGTAACCCACCAAATGCCAATCGGCTTACTTTATGATTTGTTTAAACTGCCAACACTTATCCAAGCTTGACATTATCCGGCTTATACTTTGCCAGTTTAATCATGCCATTTTATTTTCTTCAACCAAAAGCGGCTTATCAATCCTTGCACATAACCAATTCAACATAATGACTTTACTTTGTTCAGCTATCGAGCGGCTCATCATCACAAATTTGACCCACCATAACTTCCTTTTTAGGCTCTCCCCTGATAAAAATGACGAAAATCGTCAACTCTTGCGACTGGGTTGTCTCCACCATCACGGAACAATCTCTTCAAGAGTTTGTTAATATAGGCGCCTTGTCATCTAAATATGCCATCCACTGGCGGGTTCCAGGAAATGAGGTTCCACCTGAGCCAAAGGAAGGAGAAGTCATAGTCTTTTCTGACCACATGCTCTAAGGTTTCTCACCACCCGGCTCAAAGTTTTTCCATGACATCCTGAATTTCTATCAGCTTCACCCTCAAGACATCAATCCCAACTCAGTCTCCAACATCTGCAATTTTCAAGTCTTTTACAAAGTTTACCTTCAAGAGGAGCCCAATGTTGACCTCTTCAGAGAATATTATTATCTAAACCGCCAAACAGAGATGCAGACAAGCCCAACCTTGAACTTCGTAGGATTTCTATCCAGAGACGAAGAGATGGTGTATTTCCTTCAGCCACGCTTCCTAGTCACCCCAAATATTGGAATCAAACTTGGTTCTATTGCCAAGACACCTCTCCAGCAGGTGAAAATCCTCTGTCGGGTTTCTGTAGTTGCCAGCTTAATCCAAGACACCCACTTCCAGATCATATCAGCTCTTTTGAACGGGCCAAATACACATCCACTTTTACTAAGATAAGAGCCTTGATGGCCAATGGCTTGACTAGCATTGATCTTGTCCGATGTTGGGTTGCTTTGAGGATCATGCCCTTAAGCCGCCGTCCCGCCTTAATGTGCACATATACTGATGATGTAAATGACCCCTGCAGTTTAGCTCAACATGTTTTGAAGAGAAGGACCTTAATGAAATGACCAAGTCCTTACTTGTGGAGACTCTAGAAAACCGCAGTAAGACGGGGCTAAATCCCTTCTACACCCTTAACCCGGCTCCAAATGTAAGTATTTCAAGCTATTTTTGCTTTACTCATTACTCTCTTACACTCACATTCCTTATTATCTTGTTCTCTTTGAGTCGACTCTTCTTTTTGGAACAAGAAGCTTCAAGATAGACCGGCCAAAAAGGCCAGGGCAAAGACAAAGGCTCCAAAGAAGACCAAGAAAAAACAAGACACATCAGAGCTATTTTCCCTGGATAATGAGTCAGAGGTAGAACTCGATTCTCTTGGTTCCTTTTTCATGCATATTATTGACGCGGATTCCTTTCAGGATGACGCGGAGTCCAGCCAGGCAGCAGCTAAAGAGGTAACTACTATTTCCTCCGACTCAAAGCCTTTGCCAAGACAGAAAGTTCAGCAAGTGACCCGAAAAGTAAGGTTTTATCACCATTTAGCTTACTTGGATCCAAACTTTATTTTGAAGAAACAAGAGCATGAAGCTCGGCGCACAAACCGGAACAACGACGGTGGAGATCTTTCCTCCGGCCTACCCAACACGCCGGTCCCTCAAAAACACCGGAAAAAGGTGCCGCAGAATTCAACCCTCTCCTTTCCTAAGGCGGGTCTTATCCGTCAGCACTTAATTCTTCCGACTCAAATTATCAGGGAACTCCTCATTCATCGTCTAGCGAGTCTACTGGGTCTCAGCTGCCTGCCTCAAGATTGCCCCTGGGTAAGAACATTTGACTTCTTTGTCTTAACACTTTTAAATTGATATACTCATATCCTCATATGTCTTGTTTCCAGTGGCATATAGCTAAACCAAGCAAGAACCTGAAGATCAGCAAACCGTCCGAAGATCCAAAGGTCAATGAGATGGAAAAGCTAACACCAGCATTGGATACTTTGAATCAAAACCCCGAATACACTGCCAGTGACCCACCACCAGAAATCCATGAAACCCCCGTGCATCGAATGGGTGTTGACCCGGAAACTGCTAAGCCACCAAGCCTCCTAAGCCTGCTGAGAAAGATATTGAAGATGTCGTGGTCATGGGTACTGGTTATGCAGAGCCAGGGAATCCTACCATTCTGGCCAAGCACTCCGCCAAAGAAGAGCTTATTGAGAAAAACAAAAACAAGCTTGACATTGTGAGCTACGCCACTTTGGATGTCCATGAGCTATATTCTAGCTATCTAAGCCGTCTACACACCAGCAGTTACATGGAAGCTGATTTAGTGAAGAGAATGCGACAGAAGTATGAGGTATGAACATCTTCTTCCCTTGCATATGTAGTCATCCAGTCCCCAAGTCTTATCCGTAGGAAATAATATATTGAGTATGGTTAAGACTTAGTAATATGTTACTGGAAACTTAAAATCACGACTCTCATGAACTGGCTTATTTTAGCAAAGATTAGCCAGATCCTCTTCATTTCTTTGAGAAGAGACCTTCACACCATAGCCCTCATGGGCCGGTTTATCTGAGCAAGGTGAACTAGATCATCAATATCGCAACGTGAAAAGAAGTTCCGTGCACATTAGCCCCCAAGTGCCAAGTGCTTTGCTTGCAATGTGGTTGGGACTTGTATATATATCATGTCATGTTTACAATTGTTGAACTCTTATTTGCAGGATGCCATAAGCCAAACCGAATCTCTGTTCGTCGATGTGAAGAACATGCTTGAGCACCAAGAGGCTGGAACACGCAAGGCTGATTCCAAATTTAAGTTTACCTGGATGAGAATGAAAAGCTCATACCCGCATTTTCCACCAAGAGAACCGCCCGGGAAAAGGAAGAAACCGCCTTATTACAAAGAGCCGAAGCTGTGGAATCTTCCTTGAATGAAACCACTGCAGAACTGGATGGCTTAAAATGCCATATGTCACAGATGACAGCTGCTATCTTTGGTAAGTATTTCGGGATGCTTTGAACTTTAACTCGCCTGGCGACTCATCTGCATGTTTACTTAACAGGCCCCAAGGGCGCCAATCTTGGCCAGGACATGCTGCTGAGGCTCAAGGTGGTTTACATGTTGGTGGAACAGTTGTACACTGGCACACAATGCACCCTGGTGGCTATCTCCAATGGCAAACAACCCCCTACTCTCCTTAGGGAGGTGCTGGATAAGTTGTCTGTGATGCCCAAAATACTGGAAGAAATAAAGCGACCAGCCGCCCGTGTTGGCGCTATTACTGCTCTGAGCCGGGCCAAAGCATGTTAAGCAGAACTAAACCTGATAGAGATGGCCAATGGATGTATGAGCCTTAAAGAAGACGGATCTCCTTTAAATAAAACGGACTTTGCCAATTGCGTGAAAGAAATGCGTCCCTTGGCGTGCAAACTGGCTGAAGAGACTGTTTTTTCCAAGTACCAGGCGGCATACACCATGGACAATGCCAAAGTTAAAGTGCTGGCTTATGAAATCGTGGACCTCATCCCTCCAATGTGTAAGCATACTTTTGCTCCCGATATTGATCCGTCCACTCTTATTGATGACGAAGCTGAATTCAAGGCCTTAACTGGCATCAACTGGACGTCACCTGACCTCCAAATGGGCGAAGAAGAAGAGCTAGAGCAGGATGACCCAAAGTCATCAACCCGCCGCGAAGAAGGCAACTGATCTCAGGCGGCTCTTAATCATGGCTGAAGCACTGTGTGCTAAAAACACTTAACTTCAATTGGCAGGTCCACTGTGACCTTGTAATAGGCTAGATTTGGAAACAATGATCTGTCATGCCATCACGCATGTTTATATTTTGAATATTTAAATCGCTGAACCCATGTTTATGATCCACCACTTGTTCGTATAATATTATCAATCGTGTGGATCAGATCGAATATTGTCATTTCCTGCACACAAGCAAATAGCATGTGCCCTGGCGGTTTAAGCCAGGGCGGGTCACAAATATCTTGGAAAACCCTGATAAAATAGTCTTTGATAGAAAGACTAAAGGCTATCTATCTAAGCCGGAAATATGCCGGCGACTTAATGTCAAAAGCCAGGACGGGTAGCAACCCAAACATAATTACTGAAAAGACTAAGCAAGGCCATTCAAGCCTAAACATACTGGCGACTTAAAGTCAAAAGCCAGGGCGGGTGATCAAACCTCGCATATTCGTATAAAAATTAAAAACATACCTGTAAAATTGGCTCATACTGCCGGCTGTAGATTGATACCATGGTGATACCTTGATAATTATAATCCAGAGTGGGTATTGACCCATAGGCATGAAATATCATGATTTTGATTGCTGATGGCAAAATATCTTGGCGACTTAAAGTCTGCTATCAGGGCGGGTTACCAAACCCAATATGCTCAATTATGAGTCATATAATCGAGGCTACATGGCCGGAATTTGTGAAAACCATACGGTAACAGGAAAGAGGGATATAAATCCAAAATACACAGAAAAACAGAAATCTAGAAAAAATCGAGGCTTTCATAGGCCACCAAGCCTAAAACCCAAGTGCTTTCATGGTCCACATAGCTATTTAGTTAATCCTTGCTATCCGTAAGCCGACCCTCACTTGACAAACCACTGTTTTAACCTTAACGAGTTCAGTGTCTTAGTTAAAAGATTGATTGTCAAGAGTACGACGGTCATTCCAGGATTACCTAGGCGGAGTAGCATCGACATATAGGCAAGATAACCCAGAATTTGGCATGGAAGCCGGTCAAGAGGGTAAGCATAGCTATGCTCATTGAGCAGGAAGCCCCCAAGTGACACATAATAAGGCATGGAAGCCTGATCAAGAGGGTAAGCATAGCTATGCTCATTGAGCAAGAAGCCCCCAAGTGACCTATAATAAGGCATGGAAGCCTGATAAAGAGGGTAAGCTTAGCTATGCTCATTGAGCAGGAAGCCCCCAACTGACCTATAATTAGGCATGGAAGCCTGGTCAAGAGGGTAAGCATAGCTATGCTCGTTGAGCAGGAAGCCCCCAAGTGACCTTATGAACAAACAATAAAGACTCAGATACTTAGAAATGAAACGATAGAGGCCCTGAATTATCAGGGATCCTAGCTTTATTATATTGATCATAATATGTACATTAATATAAGTATGTACAACACAAGAGCCAGTGGCTCAAGTGTAGTAAGGCCGAAGATGAGCGATGTTCCAAGGCCGGCGGGTCTCCTCCTACGATGTGCGTAAGTCCTTGTGTTGTCGCATATCTATTAGGTAGTATGACCAGTTGTTTAGGTTCTTGCTAACCACAAACGGTCCCTCCTAAGGTGGGGATAACTTATGAATATTTATTTGATCCTGGATCAACCGGAGAACCAAATCGCCTTCTTGAAAGGTTTGGGTTTTAACCTGGCAGCTGTGATAATGATGCAGTCCTGCTGGTATATCGCCGAACGAGCCGCCGCAAGGTCACGCTCTTCATCCCACGCATCAAGTGCATCCTAACGTGCTTCCTCATTGACAATTTTAACGTAAGCCGCCACACGGGGTGATTCATGACGGATATCACTTGGAAGAACCGCCTCTGCCCTGTAGACTATGAAGAAGGGTGTATAGACTGTTGACCTGTTAGGAGTAGTACCAATGCTCCAAATTACTGAGGGTAACTCCTCAACCCAACAACCCAGCGTTTGCTGCAATGGAACCATAAGCCGGGGCTTTATACCTTTCAAGATTTCCTGATTGGCCCTCTCAGCTAGACCATTAGACTGTGGATGAGCCACTGATAAGATGTTAAGACGAATATGCTCTCATTGACAGAACTCTTTCATAGCACCCTTAGACAGATTAGTGCCATTATCAATTATGATACTGTGAGGGTATCCAAAACGGAAGATCACTTTCTTAATGAATTGTACCGCCGTTGCCGCAGCACACTTACTGACTGGCTCTGCATCAACCCACTTGGTAAATTTGTCAACGCCACCAAAAGGTGGGTATTCTTGTCCTTAGACCTCTTGAAAGGTCAAACCATATCTAACCCCCAGACTACAAATGGAAAAGTAATTGGAATCCTCCTCAATTCGTGAGCGAGCACATGAGCTTGTCTATAAAATTACTGACAGCCATCACACTTGCTAACCAGATCCTTGCATCAGCATGAGCCGTCAACCAATAAAAACCATGATGAAAAGCTTTAGCCAGAACAGATTTAGAGCCGGCGTGATGGCCACAATCTCCTTCATGAATCTCCCATAGAATCTCATGGCCCTCTTCAGGAGAAACACAACACTGGAATACGCCCATGACACTGCATCAGTGTAACTCGCCATTGACAATAGTCATAAACTTAGACTGCCAGGTTATTTGCCTGGCCAAAGTTGCATCCTCATGTAACTCTCCCCGGGTCATATACTCCAAATAAGGAACCTTCCAATCAGGGATGGCATGGAGAGCCACCACCAACTGTGCCTCCAGGCCAGGAATAGCGAGATCCTCTTTGGATGGCAGTTTAACTGAAGCATTACTCAATACGTCAAGAAAAATATTAGGGGGTATCGGCTTATGCTGCGACCCAAGCCAGCTCAAAGCATAATCCTCCTTGTTCTTCCTTCGATCTCGATGCTCCACGTGATAACCCTTGAAGTGACCAGCAATATTATCAACTGCCCGACAATAAGCCGCCATGAGTGGGTCTTTAGAATCCCAAGTGTTAGAGACTTGCTGTGCCACCAAGTCCGAGTCGTCGAAGCACCTGACCCGGCTTAAATTCATCTCTTTAGCCACCTTTAGGCCATGAAGCAAGGACTCATATTCGGCTGCATTGTTAGCATAGGGAAACATCAGCCTTAAAACGTAACAAAACTTGTCACCTCATTGGGAAGTCAAAATAACTCTATCCCCAAGCCTTCCAATTGCCTGGACCATCATAATGAATAGTCCAATATGTATTATCAGGCTTGTCCTCTGGCATCTGCAACTCTGTCCAATCGTTGATGAAATCCACAAGAGCTTGAGACTTGATAGCTGTCCTTGGCATATATTTCAAACCATGGGGCCCGAGCTCAATGGCCGACTTGGCCACTCGTCCTGTGGCTTCTCTTTTTTGAATAATATTGCCTAAGGGAGCAGAGCTGACCACAGTAATGGGATAGCCAAGAAAATAATGCTTCAACTTGCGACTGGCCATGAACACCCCATATACTAGCTTCTGCGAATGTGGATATCTCTGTTTAGACTCAATTAAGACCTCACTGACATAATAAGCCGGCCTTTGGACTGGATATTCCTTACCCGGATCTTTTCTTTCCACTACAACCACCACACTGACGGTTCTGCTGTTAGCAGCCACATATAAGAGCAAAGGTTCCTTCGCAATGGGAGCTGCAAGAACCGACGGCTCAGCCAGCTGTTTCTTAAGTGCTTCAAACGCCTCATTAGAAGCATCACTCAAAACAAAATGATCTATTTTCTTCTTCATCTGGTACAGAGGAATAGCCTTCTCTCCCAGGCGGCTTTTAACCGGCTTAAAGCTGCAATACGACCCGCCAAACGCTGGACATCATTGACGCACGCCGGCTTAGCGAATGAAGTGATAGCCTTGATTTTCTCTGGGTTAGCTTTGATGCCTCTCTTAGAAACCAAAAAACTCAAGAGCTTGCCTACAGGCACACCAAAAAGACATTTGGCCTAGTTAAGCATCATCTTGTGGACCTGGAGATTATCAAAGGTCTCTTTTAGATCATCCAACAAAGTCTCCTTCTTTCTAGACTTCGCAACAATATCATCCACATAAGCATGGACACTACGCCCAATCTTATTATGGAGATAGTTCTGGAACAACACTGATAAGTCGCCTGGGCACTCTTGAGCCCGAGAGGCATAAACACATAGCAGAAAGCTCCAAAGGGCATGATAAAAGCCGTCTTCTCTTGGTCTTTAACTGCCATCTTGATCTGATGATAACCAGAATAAGCATCCAAAAAGCTCAAATGCTCACAACCCGCCGTAACATCGATGATCTGATCAATACGGGGAAGAGCAAAAGGTTCAGCTGGACAAGCTTTATTAAGATCTGTGTAATCCACACACCTATGCCAAGTGCCATTTTTCTTAAGTACTAGCACTAGGTTAGCCAACCACTCAGGGTGAAAAACTTCAACGATGAACCCGACTGCTAAGAGCCGAGCCACCTCTTCTCCAATGGCCTTACGTCTCTCCTCATTAAAATGATGAAGGAAATGCTTGACCGGTTTAAACTTGGGATTGATATTGAGAATGTTCTCAACGAGTTATCTCGGTACACCCGACATGTATGAAGGCTTCCATGCAAAGATGTCCCTGTTCTCATGGATGAACTTGATGAGCGCGCTTTCGTATTTTGGATCCATATTAGCACTGATAGTGAACTGCTGAGATGAGTTGCCAGGGATAAAGTCAACCTGCTTGGTATCATCTGCCGACTTAAACTTCAACAAAGGATCATGCTGTGTGGTTGGCTTCCTTAACAGAGTCATATCCGCCGGTTCAACATTGTCTTTATAAAACTTAAGTTCCTCTGTGGCACAGGCAGACTCAACATAAGCAACATCGCCTTCTTCACATTCCAAGGTTATCTTCCTATCACCATGTACTGTGATGGTACCCTTGCAACCCAGCATCTTAAGCTGCAGATACACATAACAAGGCAGTGCCATAAACTTGGTGTAAGCCGGCCGTCCAAACAGAGCGTGATAGGGGCTTTTGATCTTGACCACTTCAAAGTTCAATGTCTGTGTCCTGTAATCATACTCATTGCCAAAAGCAACTTCCAAGGCAATCTTACCAACTGGGTAGGCCGACTTACCAGGCACCAACCCATGAAAGACTGTAGAGGACGTCTTAAGATCTTTGTCAGTCAAATTCATCCAGCCAAAAGTGTCATAATAAAGGATATTGATGTCGTTGCCTCCGTCCATAAGTACCTTAGTGAATTTGTAACCTCCAACCTGAGGAGCTACCACCAAAGTCAGCTGACCCGGATTGTCAACCCGGGGCGGGTGATCCTCACGGCTCCATACAATTGGCTGCTCTGACCATCGTAAGTATCGAGGTACTGCCAGCTCAACAGCGCTCATCACTCGGTTATGAATCTTCTGATCTCACTTGCACAAGCTTGTGGTGAAAACATGATAGGCCACTATTTAGCTGTTTGGAATTACTCTGATATCCGGACTATTGTTGCTGGTTACCCTGACCAGGCTGCTGGTTATAACCGCCCTGATTGCCCTGACCTTGATACCCGGAATTTGAGCCGCCACCTCCAAAGCCGGGCCCATGTGAGCCGGATCCTGACCTGCCTTGCGGGCCATTATTATTATTGTGGTCCTGAGGAAAACTAGAGCTCTTATATTCCTTCATAATAAAACAATCCACATGTGAGTCGACGGTCTATCTGGATAACTATGCTTCGGGCAAGGCTGGTTCAACATCGCCTCAAGGTTAAACTTTGGCCCTCCAAATTGAGGTAGCGGCTTTCCCTTATGATGTTGACCGTTGTTCTGTATATTGGTATTGGCCAAAAAATCTGACCCACCGTCAGGTTGCTTGCACTTACCATTGCCACCTGGTTATGCCCTGTCATATTTGGCTACTGCCCTGTTCCATTGCCGTTCTTCTTCCCCTTGTTGGAATTCTCCTCATCAGACCCCGGGTCTTTAGTATTGTCAGAGTCGGCATATTTGATGAGAGCCACCATGAGCTCTCCCATGTCATTGCAATGACGCTTAAGCCGCCCTAACTTTTGCTTGAGAGGGGTGAAATGACAATTTTTCTCCAGAATTAGAATAGCAGAACCGGCGTTGATGCTATACGATGAGTGTATAATAGTGGACACCCGACAGACCCAATGGTGGGCCGACTCATCGTCGCGCTTGACACAAGCGTCTAAGTCGATGATCGATAGAGGTTGTTTGCACGTGTCTTTCAAATTCTGAATAAAACGCGCTTTCAACTCCGCCCATGAATTGATAGAATTAGGGGGTAATCCCTTCAACTAGGTTTTGGCTGGCCCGTCCAACATCATGGTGAAATATTTGGCGCACACAACATCGTTAACATCTAACATCTCCATAGCCAGCTCATAGCTCTCAATCCAAGCCTCAGGAGGTTGACACTACAAAAAAAATACACTTCCGTGATGATACGTGTTTGTCACAGTAGGTCGCGTTTTCTGTCATGCATGTACATCCATGACGATTTTATGACAGAATCAAGATAGTCATACATGTGCTGTCGTAGAAGTGTTCCATGACATTACCAAAATTATCATCACGGAAGTGTCCACTTCCATGACGATAAATCGTGCGTCATAGAAGTGCTTTCGTCAAGGGTAACCGACATGTGGCATCCACCGTAACGGAACACCGTTAAGCTATCGGGTCTGGTTTTGGATCCGATAACCCGTTAACAGCCCCAACCAATGGGGATTTTCCATGTGTAAAATCATCATTCGCTGGAGGAAACACGTGTCGGCTCATCGCTGGGACATATGTCATCCACTCATTGGACAGAAGGCACCTATGATACGTCGACACGTGGCACGACCCAATAGAGGACCATTCCTGTGAAAAGGCCGACCCATTTGACTTGGTCAAAAGGTGGCAGACCGGCCCGTGGAAAGCCTATTAACGGCCTGTTCGCATATAGCCCATTTACAGCCCGCTAACCCAAGGCCCGTTATGCCCTATTCGAATTAGGCCCAGTAGCATCATCTGGGCCATCCAATATGATTCTATCCTGTTTTCACTTCTGGCCCATGTATGGCCCATGACGTCTTTCGGCCCATATGAGGCCCTATGTAACTCTTGGCCTATTAACGGCCCGTGGTGAAACTGGCCCGTAATGAACAATGTATCACTTTACACCCATTAACGGCCCATGGTGAAACTAGCCCGTAACGAACAGTGTATCACTTTATACCCATTAACGGCCCGTGGTGAAACTAGCCCGTAAAGAATAGTGTATCACTTTATACCCATTAACGGCCCGTTATTCCGTTGGGCCGTTTCTAGCCCATGTTATCTTTCGGCCTTCTCAGAGCCCATTTATTCTTGGGCTCATTTCCAACATTCGTTTACTTACAGCCCGTTACTGTCATTTTCTACTTGTGGGCCAAATTCAGCCTGTGGTTACAGTCGGCCCATTTGTGGTCCATTAATACGTTGAGCCATTTTCATAGCGTCATCAAATACGGCCTCTTAACGATGGCCCGTTATGGTCGGCCCACGAACGGACGATTCCAACTCTAGCCTGTTTATGGCACGAATGCAGTCTGTTTGGCCCATGTTTGGCCAATCGATCATACGGCCCGTATAAGGCCCATTGATGATGCAGCCCGTAGAAGGCCCATTGTTTCTACGGCCCGTAGAAGGCCCACTGTTTCTACGACCCGCAGAAGGCCCACTGTTTCTACGGCCGGTAAGAGGTCAAGTGTCACTACAGTAAATATTAGCCCATGG
This sequence comes from Triticum aestivum, assembly GCF_018294505.1. NCBI lineage: Eukaryota > Viridiplantae > Streptophyta > Magnoliopsida > Poales > Poaceae > Triticum > Triticum aestivum. The sequence goes on from NC_057795.1 coordinate 113,660,052, forward strand.
TTATTGTGGCCTAGTTTTAAAAAATAGGTTATTACAGCCACTAGCAAACCGCGGAAAAAGAACTGCACTGACTACAAGCAAACAAATAAACATGACAACAAGGAAATAAATAAGCAAGCAACTTACACTAGGCTATCACGGCTATTACACATATTACATCCACTGGGCATCAAAGTTCGCCACCAGTGCAAATATAGGGAACAAAGTAGCATATAAATGCCGCAGCAAAACAAGTCCAGAACTAAAACCACTTTAGAAGAGCTCAAGAAACAATATCCTGGGTTCCCATAATGCTGGCAAGATGCTTAGCAAGCTTATTAACTTTCTCTTGTTTGGCGCTTAAGTCCTCCAGCACTTGTTGTTGCACCAGAAAGTATGCATCTGAATTCTGCAGGGACTTCCTTAGTCCTTCGGCTTCCTGTCGCATAACATCTGATCGATGTCTTTCAACTTGAAGTTGAGACTCAAGAAGCCGAACTGATTCAGGCAACGAGTTCAAAGAGCCCATGCCAGCAATGGTAGCCAGTAACTCGAACACTACATCAAGACATGACTTTGGGGTTATCTCAGTGTCTTCAATATAGTATTTATCAGATTTCTTGGAGACCAACAGGGATGTCTCACTATCTTGAACCTTATCTGCATTACTTCCTTTACCATTGCATAACAGGGTACTCTTCTCCAATATTTTATCCGTGTTCTAAAAGAGAAACAAACAAACACATCTCAGGTTTACAATGTAGTATATGAAACTCATTTTGGTAAACCAGTTCAGTAGTAAGGTGGACAGGATAACAGCATGAAAGAAACATATATCTATGTAGTATGGTCACTATATGTTCTATATCATTCTAGTTTATGTTGCCAAATCAAGATAGATACCATTCGAATCATATCTATTTAAGACAAAGCAGCATAGACAAAATATAAGTGTGGGAAACTACACAACAATAACAACACTTGTAATGTGCATGGCATGAGAACATAACTGTTTATTCAATTGAAACTGAAATCATCATAGAGCAAGTTACAATAGCAAACGACCAAACACGTTGAAGAAACAGGTTTAAAACATACCTGTTGCGCCATTGGAGTTTCAATTGCATCCTTCAAATTTGAAATTAGTTGGTATCAGTAAATACAGTGATGCAAGAGCAAAGTAGTATGAACCATAGCTATGGAACCTGACCTGAGAACAATTCTTCTTCCGCTTTCAGAGTTGACTTCGGGTTCGGAGTGGTGGTCCTCGTGATTTGGGCACTGCAGTTGCCTTACTAACTGCTCGTGTTTGGGTGCTCTGTGGTGGAGATGGTGCTGTGTCAATGGGAACTGGGTGTCTATCTGCTGGTGTTGGGGTTAGAAGGGGTGTAGTTGGTTCTCTGTCCAACTGGGTAGGGGTAAAATCTGCATGAGTGTGGGTTATGTGTGGTGGGGCTGGTTCTTGGGCATGTACAACCGTGGTTCTATCTGCATCGACAGGTAGCACAATCTTTTCTGAAGGCCGTGTTTTTACTCCCACAGATACTGCCATCACTCCCTCCAATTGAAATGGCTGGTAAACAAGAAAAGTAATTGAATGTACAAACATTGTAAGATAGACAGGTGCAATGGATAGTAGGGAAGAAAATAGGGCATGAAATAATTCACATTTATGTTGTCTAAGAAAACAGAATAGCAGGACATAATTTCACATATATGATGGCTAATTAAACAGGATAGCATGACACAGTTTCACATGTATGATGGCTAACTAAACAGGATAGAATGACATACTTCAAAATATGATGACTATGTAAATAGGATGACATGATATAACTATACGATGTGTCTACTAAAGTGGTTGGCATGCCATAAATCACAAACATGCCGTCGATGGAAACATGATGGCATGATATAACTCACAGATAGAATGCCATAATTTAAAATATGATGACTATGTAAACAGGTGAGATGATATAACTATATTATGTCTTTAGAAAATGGGTTGGCATGCCATAATTCAGATACATGCTGTCTATGTAAACATCATGGCATGACATAATTCAAATATATGATTTATATACTAAGGAAGTGAGCAGAGGGCAATCGCATATATGATGTGTCAACTAAGGAGATGGCATTCAATATTGTGTATATGATGTAAAAACTAAGCATTGCAATACAACATATGCATTATATGAGTAATATAACCCTACCAAGTTTGAGCATACACCTCAGGGGGATAATAGGACTGGTCATCTACCTCTGAATCCTCCTCTGAAGAGCTATCTGTAACCAGCAAGATATCTGCTTTAGCAGGTAGCATTGTGTGCTCTGAAGACCTTGTTTTCACTCCAGATTTCTCCATCACCAATTCAAATGGCTCATCCACAGGAAAAGCAGTTGAATATACAAACATTGTCGACAAAAGCAATGAGAAACACAAAAAAAGGACGGCATGATATAATTCACATATATGATGCTTGCCTAAACAACATGGCATTGCATAATTCACATACATAATACCTTGCAACAAGATAACATTGCATAATTCACATATATAATGTCTTGCAACAAGATGGCATTGCATAATTCACATATATGGTAATTAGACACTAAACATGTGGCATTCACACAAAGCATGTCTAAACTAAGCAAATGACACAACAATGCAAGATACCATACGCACGATATGAGCAACATAACCCTGCCAAGTTAGGGCATGCACCTTGGGGGGGGGAATATGAGTGGTCATCTGTCTCTCAATCCTCCTCTGAGGAGCTATCGGTAACCAGCAAGACATGCGCTTCGTCAGATAGCATTGCCTGTTCTGAAGACCTTGTTTCCACTCTATATTTTTCCATGACCGTGCCGAATGGCTGATGCGCAGGAAGAGTAATTGAATGTACTAAAATTGTTGACAAATTTAACACGTAATAAAGAAATGATGGCATGATATAATTCACATATAAGATGACTGGCTAACCAGGGTGGCATTGCAATATTCACATATATGATGCCTGGCTAGACAAGATGGCATTGCATGATTCACATATACGATAAAGAAACTAAACAGACGGCATTGACACAAAGCATGTCTAAACTAAGCAGATGCCATCTTTAATGAATACAGTAAGCAATGCAAGGCACCATATGCATGATATTACAACCATCAGCATGCCAAGTTAGAGCGAAGACCTCATGGGGTAAATAGGAGTGGTCTTCTCCTTTGGAATCCCCCTCAGAACAGTTATCTTCCTCTTGATTACAATCCGAAATGGGTGGAGGGGGGCTACCTTTGCGCCCACCATGAAACGACGTCTGCATGAAATTTTATTGCCACGCAAGGCTCGTCTCTTTTGCTCTACATGATCAGTTCCATTGGGTACAATAACTGGCATGCATAGGAATAAAACATAGTGAGATTATGTAAGGAGTGCATGCACAAATCCAGAGTGATGGTAGCAAACTATGGATAGACCCAAAACCAATGATAGCAGGCAGATAATAGCTTTAGTTAAAAAATACAGATAATGGCTTTGTTAATGTTTGTTTGCATCCAACATGAAACTCATAGTAGACACCGGAGATTTACCAAATAGTAGACAAATAGTACTGATTGCTGCCCCAATATGTACCCCACAACCATTTAAAAACTCAAGTTTCAGCATTAGTTTGGACCTGACTCGGAGTCTAATAGGTGAACAGGACGATAATGTAGCATGTCATCATATTAAGCGACGCATAACGTAAGCAGACACGAAAGAGTGTGACCTCTCTTGCGGACCCGTGTAGTCCTCAAGGTTATCTGCTCAGTTGATGATGGTAATGCAGTTGTCGTGGCTGTCGACGGTAGGGAAGAAGATCTGAGGTGGCAAAAGATAGTTTGGAGAGCGGATCCACGCTGTGGTGAACCCTTTCGTCATTGGAGCAGCTGAGCTGGGGTGGAACACAGCGCCGCAGGAGCAGGACAAACCACACTAGGTTTTCTTTGACACATATCTGTAACAAAAGTAATTGAGTAAGGGCTTGTTTGAATTTGAGGATTCTAACAATGCAGGGATAGGAAATAGACAGGAATAGGATAGGAATGCACGTGCAAAACAGAGAATTTAAAAACACAGGATTTCTGCCAATCTGGGTGTTTGATTCACAACAATTGGAAGATCACAGGATGCAAAAAAGCATGGTGAGATTAAGTCAAACCACAAGAAAATGTATGATTATAATGATATTATGCTACCATCTCTTAGTCTTGTGCTTGATGAATAGGAATATGAAAAGGAGGAGAAGTGGAAATTAGAATTCCTATGGTTTTTCTTTCAAGGAGACACTAAAGGAACAAATCCTACAGTTTTCCTTTGCTCCATTTCTTTGCACCAAATTCATGAAAAGTAGTACCGTAGGAAACTTTCCAATTCCTATGTTTTTCATTCACTTTTCCTTTCAAGCACTAGCGATTCTAGTAGGCAGGCTTGAGCAAGGAAAATCCTACACTAAAAAATGTTTTTGTGCTACTTCTATTACTTTGGACCCAGGCCACTGCCATACTAGCTCAACTCCCAGGCCCATCGACAAATGCACAGCTCAAACGCGCAGAGATAAATAATGATGGCGTTCAAGAGAGTCCATCACGGATAGCTAAGTTGCCTCGTACCTCACTGCTTGTCATATAGTAGGATAAAATAATCGTATTTCCTGTTACTACGAGTGCTCAGTGGACAATATATATAACATGTAGAGTAAAAAATAGATGCAACAAATGTACAACCTCTTTGGCGAAGCCATGTCGATCTCAGCGTGATTGGGTTGGCAATGAGGATGCTCCAGCTGACTTGGGTGTCGGAGGAGGGGAAGAAGATCTTAGGCGTCTAGAGATGGAGCCCGAGGTACTGCTCCGCTATGATGGAGGGTTTCGTCGTTGGAGCAGCTCCGGTGAGTTGTACGATGCCGAGGCTGAAGCAGGACAAGAGAGACAATGAACAACGTTAATTTGAGTGGAATTCTAATAGCATCTCCAATACATGACATAAAATAAATAACCACAAAGTGCTAGATGTAAAATACATCAGCCACTCATCTCTGAGCTTAACTGTCGAAACTGAATTTAACTGTCGAAACTGAACTTAACTGTCGAAACTGAACTTAACTGTCGAAACTGAATTTTGCTGTCGAAACTGAATTTTGCTGTCGAAACTGAACGCACTAGCAAGGTGAGGCTACACGTCGGTTGACTGACTTTTTCATCTCCGGTCAGTCGATTTTGCAGCCGTTGGATACGAAATCAAGGGCCTGCAGTTCATCTTCAACCTCCACCCCTCTGAGCCGCCAGCCACCACCGGCCAAACAGCAGCCCCCCGCCGCCCGCGGCCGGCGGTGCGCCGCCCAGCCCACCCCGAAAACACTCCCCACCGCCGGTCCACCACCGCCCCGGCCATCCCTCTAGAGCACCCCGTGCCGAGCTTTTTCTCCGGCGATCCCCACGCCACTGCCCCGCCACCGCCCCGCCACCGTCGGCGACCACCGCCCCCACCCTGAACCCTAAGATAGATAGTGGGGTACCTCCCTGGCGAGCCCCCCTCCCCGCTGCGGCTGGTTCTTCCTTCACCCCGGCGAGCCCCCTGCCCCCCACCCCCTGAAAATCGACTGACCCAAAAGTCGATTCAGTCGACTGAAGTGTAGCTAAATCGGAGCAGCATCGCAAGCAAGAGAAATAGTGAGAGCAACAGCGCGAGCAAGAGCAGACCAGGCAGGGGACCGAGAGCAAGAGCAGAGCAGCAGCACAAGCGAGAGCTAAAGCAGCAGCAGCTCCTACTGATGTGGACGTCGCCACCAAGGGAGCGACGGTGTGGAGGAAGTGGCCGGCGACGCCGCCGTGGATGGAGCCGCGCCATGTCGGCTCGGGACCGAGCGCCGGCAGCACCGTGAGATCGAATCAAGAAGAGAATGTGGCGGTTAGTGTACAACCTCTTTGGTGGCGCCGATTAGGTCGCAGCTTCATCCGAGGAAACGGTGATGATGATGCTCTTCCGGTGGTGCAGGTGAAGACGGCGGTGTGGGAATGGAGGTGGTGCGAAAGACGAGGGGAACGTCGGGGCATCTCCTTGGAGGTGGAGGACGGGGTGGCTGAACCGGCGGGACGACGAGATCGACGACGGATCCTCATCTGGTACGGTGGATGAGGGACGTCGAGGTGTTGATGTGGACGATGTCGTCGGGGAAGAGGCTCCGGCTGGGTGGCGAACGGAGCAGGGTGTGGGGTTTTGTCGCGGTTTTTGCGGCCTCGGTGTACGAATGGGTGGGCGGATGGATGGCAGTGGGGAACGATGGCTTAGAGACGCGCTTGTCCGAAATGTGGGGTAAGTTACAAAAGTACCCCCACCGATTTGAGGCGCTTCTTTCGGTTCAGGGGTACCACGGGCATTTCGCGTGTCGGGATTTCACAGGAGGTGGGAGTTTTCGCGCGCGTTGTAATTTCAGAATAGGAAGGTGCGGGTTGAGATGGAGGGAGTTGTCGGAGCACGACGAGAGAAAGATATATCTTAAATATTTCGGGCTAATAAGGCGCGGGTTGAAGAGGCAGGAGTTTCACAGCATGATAGACAGAGACGCTAGCTTGAATTTTCGGCATAACAAGGCGCGGCTTGAAATTTCGGAAGAACAAGCTTAACGTGTACCAAAAAAGACAATTTGCACCTCAACACACACAACACACACACAAACACCATTTAGACTAGAGTAAGGTACACGTGCATTGCACACATGAGATTTGGCAACCAAATTATGAATAAATACCACATTATAGCATGTAAGCTTTGAGTCATATATGCATGATGTAGATGTTCGTTTAATTCTTATAGTTCATTTCATTAAAAATCATCTAGTTTTTATAAGAAAGCTAATCTATTTTAAGATTCATGGAATTGTGCTTTGTAAGACATAAAGTAAAAACAAATAATGACAAATCATGTAGAAAAACATTTGGGCAATTTTGATACGGAAGATTCTAGAACAAATAAGAAGTGCTTGTGTTTTGATGTTTGTGCATTACGCTTAAGTTCAACCATGGAGTCTTCTAGATTATACATGTGGCGAAATCTGGTGGAATAAAGATGATATCCAACGGCTAGTAGTGCTCAAATTTTCCATCTTTGGACCATCGGATTCGCCTCATCCAACGACCATCTTTCAAAGTTAAAGTTACCCGCACACAATAGAAAAAATATAAAATATATATAATATATATATAGGGGTATAGATATAGATATGTGATGCGAAAGCCGCCCATCATCTCCAATTATAATAGTGTGTCCATGCACGGATGCAACGTGGCCAAATGATGTCTGCCATCGGTATCTTAAATTGAAATCAGTCTGACCTTGTTCAATGTGTATACATTACAACATGCTCGTTTCCAAACCACACCGCGCAGATCTCCGTTATATTCATGCATGCATGGGTTTCAAACATCAGGATCTCTTATTCAAATATTTGAATTCAACTTTACATTGATTATGACCTCACCTAGTCTTTTACACCCACACAGTCCTATCCTCTTTATAATTGTACCACTAACTTTCTCTCGTGCATGCATGCACACACACTACCAGTCGGCATTATCCATCACACACATTTAATCTTTTTCTTCAGGTCGGTCTCCCATGAAGGCACACACCCACACACATCCCCCTCTCCATCATATCGGGCATTCTTTATCTCTCACGCGAGCATGCACAATGATCGATGTTCCTCTATGTATGTGTGTATATAGCTAGGTCTTTCATAGTTTTTCACACGAACCGATCAATCAATATATCCAGTGAGGTCTCACCCTCTTTCCCACGTCCACATCAATCAATCTATACCTCTCTATATAGGATTAACATATATAGCTAATACACCCACATTAATTATATATCCAACGCCCCCCTCTCATCATCCATACCTTCCGCTTCATCTCTCAGACATGTGCACAATGGCGAAGACAGGGGGCAGTAAGGGCCCTGCCCCCCCTAACATCACTATATATCGAGGCTAATATGAATGTGATCATTAGACAATTGCTGCTAAAAATGGTTTAAGTTCATGAATTGACCCTCCTCGTAAAGGATTAGCAATGCTTGGCCCCCTAGCTCATTTATTTTTCATGCTCCGCCACTGCGTGCAACAGCGCACGTTCTCTCTCGCCCCCCCTCTCTAAATATCGATCTCGCACTTGTGCATTCCTTCATAGTCTCCCTCCACTCGGCCCCTCACACCATCTTCTAGCCCCCACCGGATTTTGCCACATGTACAGTCTAGCAGACTCAGTGGTTGAACTTAAGCATAATGCACAAACCTCAAAACAACAATGGTTCTCTTTTGTTTTAGAATATTCCATATCATAACTGCCCAAACTTTTTTCTAGTTGAATTGCCATTATTTGATTTTACTTTATGCTTTACAACGCACAATTCCATGAATCATAAAATAGATTAAGGGCTTGTTTGATTCAAAGGATTCTCAAAGGAATTTTGGAGGATTCTAATCATTAGGAATTTTTCCTATCTTGGTTGTTTGATTCGTAAGATTGTAAACCATAGGAATTTTTCCATATGATTCATTTGCACTAGATTTCATAGGAAACATCCCATCCACTCAAACCTCTTTGAAAGAAATCTGCGTTTTTTCTATGCACAATCAAACACTCGTACAATCCTGTAGGATTCAAGACGACATTCCACTATAATCCCATGTTTTTCCTATTCCCGCGTTCTTAGCTTTTTTTATAAAAACTAATTGATTTTGAATGAGATGAACAATAAGAATTAAACGAAGGGCTACATCAGGCATATATGACTCAGAGCTTACATGCTATAGTGTGATATTTATTCATAATTTGGTTGCAAAATCTGATGCGTGCAATGCACGTGTACCTTACTAGTACTTCGAGTATGTGCAAAACACGTAAATTAGAATACCAATGGCACGCTACACAGTGTCTCTCTTACAGTTCATGAAGCCACGTGGCACATGTGGAGGCGTTGTCGCGACCTCCTTGCATGGATTGATCACAGTGATGTGCTGCTGGTTCCAGAAGAATGTACTCGTCCTCTCTGAGCCATACTGGCGGTACATGCACGAAGCGAAGATATGCACGGACGCCACGCACGCACTCATTCCCTCGCACGCACACGCGGGTACACGGGCGGACACAATTTTGTACCAAGATCCACCCCATGTGATAATTTGACGCGTGTAAAGTCGTTCACTTCATTGATGGTCAATTAATACAGCGCATGCAAATTGAGTGGACGTGAGGGCGGAAGAAAGACATTATTACTCCACTGCGCGCATGCGAGTAGTTCAATCGTGGGTTGCTAGTAGTACTTCCATTGGTCTCCTTCGTATTTTGTGCCAATTTTTGACAGTAACATAATATTTACGCATTTGAGCAGTGTAGTACTTGAAATTTATGTTCCGCCAAACTCATCGGGAGCCGTTTCGGGCCTCGAAACCAAAACCATCAATTAATCTTTACCTTGTTCCCATCACATTCGAAAGCCTGCTCACACCTACTAGTACGTGCCAAACCTGAACGTGTTCCCACTATGCAGGTATTAGTACTAGTGCTAGTACTTAGGTTATAAAAAGGGGAACTACCTAACCGAAAATTACTCTACCTTTCCTCCTCATAAGTGCTTCTTCTTCGTCCATCGTTGCCATGGCCGGTGAGCAGAGCTCTAGGTCGAGAACTAGTCGTAACAAGGGAGCGGTAACCAAGGTTGCGGGAAAAAAAGAGGGCTCGCCGCCACACAGAGACCTCGAAAGATCTCTCAAGGGCAAGAGATGGCTCCCAGGAGCACCCTAGCCGCGGAGGCGAACATGCCGAGCCGATGGAGCTGGAGTCGTTATCCCTCGACGCCATGCCCGATCAGCTCAATAAGCACCTGAATAAGTAGAAGGAGTTCATCCAAGGCTTGATGGAGTTGCTGGAGGAGAGCCTCGATGACATGCCTGCTGAGCTCAATAAGCAGGCGGACTTGACCGCCGGCTTGGTGATGCTGCTTAAGAAGAGCATTGCCTCGGAGAAGAAGGCGACCGGCGAAATCCTGCGACTTTAGGAGGACAAGGTGAAACTCTGCCACGAGATCGACCTGTTGAAGGAGAAGAACGCTGGCTGGAAGAAGCTGCATGAGAATAGTAGTTCCTCGATGAAGATGCTGCAGGCCCTTGTCATGGAACAGAAGGAGGAGTTGGCGAAGCTCCGCATCGAGCACTCGGCTGCTGTCAAGGTACGTAATGCGGCTGTGTAACAGATGATGAAGGCTCGCGTTGAGAAATCCCGCGTCATGGACAGAATGAAGAAGATGGTGAAGGAGACGCGCAAGGAGATGGAGGTCATGGAGGCGATGAAGAAGCAGTTACGACTCCACGGAGAATTAGATCATTTGGGGTGATAATCTTCCTTCTTCTTTTGCTCCTGTGTTTCATCTTTTGCTTCGGGTGTTTCGCCGCACGTGTCACGTTCTCTGCAAGGCATGAATAGACCAATGATTTTTTTGAGGGAATGAATAGAACAATGCTAACAATGAGATGACTAGCAAATTAGATCATTTTTATCGCCATATGGCACTGGGCTGCCGTGTTTCGTGCTCCTCCTTCGCAGTACTACTCCAGTGCAAAACTTGAGTATACCGCACGGTTCTTTGCTCCTGCTTAGGTTGTCGGTGCATTTATACGAGTAGTCAAATCACAAGGCATCCTAGCAGTAATGAGCCGTCAAATCACAAAGGCCCTCGCCTTTCGTGAAACCGACCAAGCTAGACTGCCCCACCCTCTAGCCTTTTAAAAAATGTATACTTTTGTACAGTAGTAGTATCGATGGATTGCGCCATGGAGCAAAACTTGAAATTAAAAAAAAGGTGGTACATATAGAGAGCGCTCGTCACCAAATTATGCATATAGTACTATTAAAAAGGCTAGCCACAATAATGGTGTCCAGCACAACCCACCCCTCAAATAAAACTAAGCATCCTGGAATTCTTTGACAAAACTAAGCACCCTGAAATTCTTTGACAAGTAAACTGCTGGCTATATGATGTTGGCCATATATATTGTACGTATATAATGTGAAGAAACGAGTGGTAGTACTATACCAACTAAAAGATGAAATGTAAGAAATACTAGTATGTACATACTGAAGAGTTAAAATAACAAGAAGAAACCTAACATAGTTTTGTTGGGGGCTCAGCACAACACACCCCTCAAATTAAATTAAGCACACCTGAAATTAAACTTTGCAACTATTCCGGTAGACACTGCATTAGAACCACCATGAGCAACGACACTGCCACCTTACTCGGAGTCCTCGTCCACGTCCTCGACTTCGTCCTTGTCCCTCTTCCTCTTGGCCGATACTTCTTTGCTTGAACCGCACACTTGGTTATTGCTCTTCATCCAACCCTTGTAGATATTGAAGCAAAGGTAGCCATCCATTGCAGCGCAGTGGATGTGGTCTATATCTAGTACATTCCGCTACCATGCATAACGATGAAACATGTATGGAGGTTTCTCCAGTTTACCGTATGAAGGATGAACCATGGCTCCTGCCAGGGTCAGCATTTTAGGCTGACGAGAGGACACCAGCCGATTCTTCTGGAGGTCGAAGGTGTTGCCTACAACGAGGCCTATCCGACCCATGACTTCTTTGTCGTTACCAATGTCTAAAGTAACGAATTTGACTAGGTTGGTCTCGAGGAAGTCCTTAAAATCCTGGCACTCAATGTCGGCATGGCATATGTGGTAGACCAAGCATAAGTCATGCACGGAAACCTGGATCACGGCGGCTTCTTCCTCTATTCGTCCTTTAGATCCTTCTCTCGTCCCAGGACTGTGGTGTACTCAACATCTAGCTCAGCGACCCACTCATCATCTGAGTCTTCGAACATGCGTCTGAAGCAAGAAAGGCATCCTTTCACCGTCGCGGAAGAAAGGGTGTAGATGACGTCAAACTCATCGCCGGTGATGGTTCTAACCTTGTACTCACCGGCGATCATGCAGATTTGGGACGCCATGGATTTGGGAGGAGGGTTAGGATTGGTGGAACTGCCGTAATGTGAATGGACGGGATGACTAGGAGCGGACCACCGTAGTATTAAAGGATGTGCGGGGACGAGTAGGAGTGAACTGTCAGCGTGCGAATGGCAGGGTAGTGGCTTTCCATTCTCCCATGATATGGGCTTCCGAGAGCCCTTGGATCTGAGATCGAACGGTTGCATTGCGTGATTCTAGACCTATGGGTGAATATCCTATCCTGGAGGGTTATTCTGGAAATTTTCAGCAACTTAGCATGCGACTGTTTGATCTCAGATCCAAGGGCTGCTAGCAGCCCGTATCATGGGCGCGCCTACCACGACCGTCCCATAATATAAGAACATTTTTACACTAGTGTAGTGCCAAAAACGTTCTTATATTATGGGAAATAGGGAGTACTAGTATTTATTGCATTTGCCAAGGAGTGACCTCTTCCAATGAAATGGTGTTGCTAAGTTTGCTTCATTTAATTAGCTATAGACTCAAAATTGTCTTTTCACCTAGGTACACGCGCTTAGCACCATTTCTTCCTTGGGTTACCAAACTAGTCTCTCTCTTCTTGATTAACTTGCCACATCAAACTTTATGCCTATGTGGCAAGCTTAGCACCTGTAGGAGCAAGTATCATACAAAAGTATCATATGCATGATACTAGTATATGATACTCTCCATTACGACCAACCTAAGTACAATAGTGCGCTTTACATGGCATATTTGCATATGTGGAGCCGTGGAGGAAAGAGAGGCAAGGAAAAAGTGGAGAAGTGGGCTCTCATGCAAGAGCCAGCCTCTACTATATGGTGGAGCATTGGGAGAGGCACCTGTATGGAGGTGGTCAAGAATCGGGAGACTCGCGCCGGTCGTAGCGCCGCAGTTAAAATGATAATGGCAAGTCAAATCATGGGGCCCCACCTGTCCAGCAGTAACGCACTGTCAAATCACACAGCCCTACATTTGCAGCAGCCTGCTCCCTCGTCTTCTCGCGTCTCTGTCGAACCGACTAGGCGGAGCTGCCCCGCCGCCTACCACGCAGGAAAAGCCCCGCCCTAGACTTTTAGATAGTATATATTATACTAATTTTGTATCCATGGATTGCGCCATGGAGCAAAGCCTCTAGAAAACGGCGGTACACATGTATGGAGTATACAACACGCCTGTCGCGTTCGCGTCGCACCCCAGACGGTCGGTCGGTCTGGCACGCTGCTCTCCGAATGGAACGCGCGTCATATTGCGTTTGCACACACATGTGGGACGACAATTGAGAACCGACCATAGGCACAGCCTCGGCCCCGCAAGTAGGGTGACTTAATAGAAGAGGGAGACGAGCGATAGTACTAGAGAAGTGTTGTATTGCGTTGGTGCCTGGACGATCCCTGCAAGATGGAAGATCAGTTCGTCCACGCATGTGTCCAGACTCCAGCAGACACGCCTGGATTGGCTATCGTCTACATATCGTGCAGGCTGTGTTGTACATGGCTGTAGTTGTGGTGAGAAATCTAAAAAAAGGTTTCTTGTCATCTCGCAAAATTAGGTGTCATGTGCTTCGGATCACTTCGAGTGTTAAACAGCGACAACTGAGTTGGGCTAGTCATTGGGGGCACATGCACAAACAGTGACTACTCGGCTACCATCTAGGTCAAGCCGGCTATGTTAATTAGGGCATCTATCGACGGACCCCTTTTCTATGAGTTTATCTTTAATTTGAGCTTTGTTCCTCGTCTAGTTTGTCCGTCGGGATTCATGTTGTCTCCTTTGGGCAGTGAGGTTATGACTTCTTGTGATCTGGCATTTTTTTGTGTTATATGTTATAATCCAGCACTTCAGATCAAAAAGATGATAACTGCGCCTCCGGGCCACGTGCATGAAGACTTCTCACAGTCATTGACGAGGTGAAGCCTGCTCCGGTAGACAAAACAAAACTAGTACTACTCCACTATATAGGAAGGAGCATCCACGCTTGGTTGCTAGTGTTGCTCTCTTCACACTGTCTCGGCCTCTCTAGATCTGAACACGACAGCGGTGGCCACACACACACACACTCTCTCTCTCTCTCTGCTCACCGCTGGTCACAGATCCAGCCGGATCCTCTCCGCCGGGGAAGGTGAGAAGGTGCAACGTTCACGCGGTCGTCCTCGGCGACGGCTCTTACCCACTGCTGGGCGCATCCCGATCAGCCTGCCTTGCCGTTCTCTCCCAAGCACCGCTGGCGAGGGAGGGCCTCCGACCCCTTCTTCCTTGTTGTCGTAGTGTGGGCAGATCTGGCCTCCCGCTGCCCACCTAGTGACATCCCGGTGACCATCTGGTATAACTTCCTTCGAAACCAGCCTTGCTCTACTTCCCAAGCTCCTGACGTCGCTGCATTTGTATCTTTTACTATTTCTCAGGCCCCCTTGTAGATAGGATCGATCGGCTGTTCGAAAACCACCTAATGTTTTTTACATTTAAGAGGTAAAACTAGTTCATGCCTCTAATCTAGTACTACTTGGTTCAAACAAGGAAGAAAGGGGGTGGGGTGGGGGAGGATTTGTTACCTGAATCTAGCACTTGGTCGAAAGAGGAAATAATGGGGGCGAAAAGTAGCAGAGACTGGCTATCCAACTGGTCTCTAGGTGTAATAGGGAAATAAAGGGAAACGCAGTTCAAACTCAATATAAACCCGATCTATTGGTTGAAAAAGGAAAGAAAGTGGGGACTGGGGGACAAGTTAACAGAGTAAGTCCAGCATTAGATTTGCTAGCCTCACACAGTATCAGGTGGCTATACCTAACAAAAATGGGACCAACCCAAATATCCTGTTCTGATGTTTGTTGCCCCGAGCCACTCTTATGTATTGCCACTAGTAAAATGTAGCAGTCGCACTGTTAAAGTAAGGACACGTTAAACCAATGTTGTTCTCAATGTAATGCCTCCAGTAATATGAACCAATGGCACTTTTTTACATGTCCTGCTAAATTTCCCATTAAGATAAGTTGGTTCTTTTTGTTAGAAATGCAACTGTCCTGGTCCGCCTACTCTCCCGTGCCCAAAGTAATGTCATATTTAACGGTTTTCATAGTTAATCCTAATGCCCACACTAATATCTAGCAATGCCACTGCTTTAGAAATTGCTATTGTCATTGTAGGATTGCCATTCAGATAAGGAACATGTTTCTTTTCATTTGATGCATGTTTCATCACTTGTTAGTCACCATCCTTTCTACCTTTTTTGTGCAAACATAGATACATTTCACGCTCGATCTTAGTTGAACTGCACAAATGATATCCAAATTATAGTTGAGCATTCCAGGAGCTTCACAACCAACCTTGATGTTGCTCAATTTTATTGCATCTGATGAAGAATAAGCTCTGTGGGTTTCGTTTTCTGATGGAAATGGAACTGGGGCTGGAGCCCTTTTCTTAATTTTTTTTCTGAAGAAGAAGCTGCTAGCTCACGGGACATTTTTGCTTCATTTTAGGTGAACTACACCAAAAGGTCCCATGAATTGAATCATCCATGTTGGTGACTGAAAGAGCCAGCTTCAGCATCCTAGTCTAAGCACCCCCGGCCTCCATCCTTGCGATGCATAGTACACCTCGTTTGCCACCTGCTCGACCCTAGTATCACTGATAAAATGAAGTAATAATATAGTTAAAATAGAGCGAGTGTCATCTCTATCATTTCATTTCCAATGTAGATAAAGAAAGTGCTTCTCCTTGTTAATGTATTTTTCATCAACTAGTCTCATTGTTAATGTTTAAGCGTTTCTACAAACTGGGGTGCTTAATTTTAGTTCATCTATACAAAAATAGAGATTTGAATGTCTCAAGGCGCCTCCTTGTACAACCGCTGTACACTGATGTTCATCACTGGCAGAAGGTGTATCTGGGAGACTTGGGACGATGTCTAGTATGAGGCGTACCATATGAGGCGTCGTAGGGCCCATCTCGCCCTCGCAGCATGGCATGCTATGATACTATCGCAATATTTTCTTCTATTTATTTTGTGTGTTTCATCAACTAGTGCCACTATAGTGTAATCACGCTTTTTCATTATCTGTGCAAACAGGGTTATTCCGCTGTATTTTGGTGGAACTGCACAAATGTACGTATGGAACCGGCATATATGCAGAGTGCAAGGTGTGCCAAGTAAAAATTACTGACACCAACCATGCTGCATGCACGCATTGGCATCCACCACCACCAGTGGGATGTGTGGCGCTCTCTGTGGACGGATCTTTCTCAGTAGCAAATCCTCTAACCAAATACTAGTAGCTTATATTGGCAGTTTTCTAGGGAGTACTCTTTTCTGAAAGAAGCACCAATCTATTTTTCTTTATTTGTACACTGTGTCACAACTTTGACCCAAAGGTCCAGAGCTAATTTAGGGTGATTGGCGTAGTACTCGGAGACTAATTGTAAGCATGATTTTCATTAACTGTCACACTGATTGTAAGCATGAGCAGGTGGAAGATTAGGTTAGTGCGAAGCTTACCTTAAACCCTACCGCCGCCGTTGAAACGAGGCGAGTGTCAAGGGAACCGTGGAGAACAACGGGGAAGCGACGTCACGCCATCCGGCCTCCTCTTGCGGTGGGAGAACGAATACTCCTGTGGCTCCGGCTGGCTCTGCACCCTCACGAACGGCACACCATACTCGATCGATTCGTTATCCTCTGGGTGCTCGACATTCGACCTGTACGCCCACCACCTCTGTCTGACTATCACCTCGGGAAAATCTGTCTGCTCCATCGCCCAGAGGAGATACTTGATGAACTTGGAGGACGCGGCGTGACTGCCGCAGAGGAGTACATGTACATCACCGCCCTCATCACCGCCATCTCGCTCTTTCGCATACATGGGCACATGGCCCGCACTGTCCTCGAAATCTCCCACTCATTGTCAAACCAACTAAGGATCTCCTTCAACCTGGCTAACTTTGCCTGGTCGCCGCCGGCGATCTTCCTGATTCACTGCTGCATGCTCTCCATACATGTCCTTCTGAGTGGTCCGGTGCTAGCTTTGGAAGATGGGAGGAGAGACGGTGGTCTTGCAATAGAGAAGAGGGATTGGCGAGACGGTGGTTTTGTAATGGAGATGATGGAGAGGAGAGGAGGTGGTTTTGCAATGAAGAAGATCAGAAGAGGGAGAGGCGAGGCGGTGGTTTTGGAATGGAGATGATGGAGAGGAGAGGAGGTGGTTTTACAATGGAGAAGATCAGAAGAGGGAGAGGCGAGACGG